>NC_141778.1:19745271-19900768 GCF_054643075.1 Acanthaster planci | reverse complement strand
TGTGAGTGGCCACTTAAATTTAAAGCTGAAAACAGCTACCAAAAAGCGGAAATGTAAAAAGTTCCCATACTTTTGTACAGACCAGGTATACAAAAAAGCTGAAATTCAGGGTCAACATCTAAACAAAAGAGGCTGAAATCAGCTAAAAAGCTGAATTTCCACACCCCTACTACCAGTCCCTACTCAGGGAGAACTGGCATGCACTAGTAATAAGGACCTCATAATCACACTGTGCCGGACGTTAGGTCCTAAATTATGAATGTTACGCCCCAACTATAGCATCAGTCCCAACTATAGTTGGGCCTATCCCAATTATAGTTCGGCCAGTCCCAACTAGAGTGCTACAGTTGGGCCGGCCCAACTACAGCAGAGAGGTCCTGTGTGCATGATGTGCCCACCATTTGCCAAAGTCATATTGTTTACAAATGTCATGTCATTGGTCATAGGGCCAGAGTGTGTACATCATGCAGTGGCACTGTAACCCAAATTTTTTTTCGAATTTCTTTTCGCTGGGTATCATTGATTGTTCGTGCTAGTGGCAGCTATCCTATAAGATAGTTAATAGCCCTTTGTGGTTCGTGATTTGACGCTGCCTCATGAGCTGCTAGATAGGGAAACACGAGACGGGTGCTAGAGAGAGCAAAAAGAAGGACTCATTGCTATTTAGTGTTTGTCTGTGTGTTTTCCAGCATTGGCTCTGTAGAAGATTCTTTGTCAAGATGGATGCAATCTTGCAACGCCTGGCCAAGCTGACAGAGGACGAGCTGCGTGCCGAATTGAGGGGTTGCGGACTGAAGCCCATACCCATCACCAAGACAACCCGTGCCCTGGTGCAGCGCTGCCTCGCTAAGCACCTGTGGCAGCTACAGGGAGGGGGGGTACCAGAGGAGGGGGAGAGGGACAGTAGCGCCGAGAAGAAGGAGGAGACGGGTGGCGGGGACTCGGTGACTGAACCCGGGGAACAAAATTCACCGACCAAATCTGCAGGAGGGACCGTGTTGAGCTACTTTGCCGTTTGCATACCACCCAAGAACGAGTCGAGTTCAGCTGGAGGGGATGACGTTGACTCATCACAGGGAACTGGAAACTCGGGTAGACAACAAGAAGTATAGCAGTATCTATTGGACTGGACGACGATTCTATGACTAGTGTTATTACTAGCCATATTAAACTTTGTTTTCTTGTGATATTAATTTTCCACAGGAGTATTCTACATAGAGGGAATCTCATTATACATTCATCTTGTACAGCTTTAAAAGATTTATAGCTATTTTAGGGTGGTCGTCATGAGGTCTGATAACGAGAAAGCTTGGTTTCACTTTAACTTAAAAGAGGTTTTCTACTTTATTGCCTCATTATCTCGCATTAATTGATCAGTTTATCAGGTTTTTAGGGTTCTAGTACAATTGCTTGAGAATCACACAGAGTGTATAACGTACTGGGAATTCTCAATAAGTAATTAAAGTGCAGTTTGAATCATGCAAAATCTGGTTATAGTTAACTTGTTTATGATAAAAAGATTGTTTTCCCATTTTTGTCCCCCTAGATGAGATATTAATCTTTCAGGACCGGAAAGAGGCATTGTACATTGCAAAAAAGAATAAAGGTGCCCGGTTCAAGGTCTTCAAGACCAAGGAAGAGGCTGAGAGTTTTGCCAAGACCAATCAGGACCTCAGCACACCCAAGCCAGCAATGGAGCCAATGCTGAGCCAGGTATGCAGGCTTGGGAAAAAAAGTAGTAGAAGCTTGTTGGAATGATTTAGAGAGGGTTTCTACAGAACCAGTATCCTTTACTGAGAACTCACCGCATGCACTCATAGGTCCATACTAGTGCATTAGAAGGCTGTGCTAGGGATGGTGCACCCCCAGTTGCATGTGCACCGGGTGTGAGCATGAAGAGCCTGCCTCTTCTGGCTGATGATGGTGCACCTCAGCTCGGAGTGGATTAAGGCCAAAGCATGTCCTGAGATTTTTCTGTGTCTGTTTTTTTTTCGCCTCCGAACCTTTCAGTGAAATGATGCGAGGATTCTGCACTTTTCCTTCTACATGAGATAAATTGCCTTTTCGTTTACTGTGCAGTCACTGGCAGAGAAACCAGTCAGTAGCTTTCGCTCAGTGAAGACTCAGGATCTTGTCATACTGCGGAGGACCATCGAGGCTAATGATGCAGCAAAATTCAAGGAGTTGGTGTGGAGTAACCCGAGGTACCTCATCAATGCCGGTGACTGCCCCACTGTCTTGCAGGTGAAAAGTACTCTTGGGTTTTCACAAGTGGATGGCTTTGATGGATCATGTCTTTTGAAATCGTTTGGAATTGGGCATGGGTGGAAGTGCTCTGCGTCTACGAGCAGGACATTTGCCTGCAAGTTCTTGCATTTTCTGTCATTTTCCTTTAATATCCAGGAGGGGTCTCGGTACAACGCACTGCATGTCGCTGCCAAAGAGAACCGACCGGAGATCTGCGCACAGATTCTGGCCACCATCTGTGACTCGGCCTACATCCTGATGATGTACCCCAACGACCCAGAAGACACCATCGTCAGTAGGAAAGACTACCTGGCTGATCTATACCTCAACTCTCCCGACAAAGGGGTGAGGCTGCGTAAAGTTTGAAGGAAGTATCGGAGATGTTCAGACTGCAAGCAAAATGAGTCACATTGTAGGACTGCCACTCCAATAGTAGTCAAGAATGAATATTTGCCATTGGTTGTCATTATAACACAGTGTCATATGATGCTGGTATTGCCACAGATTTGTTCATGGAATTTGAAAATTGTTCACATTGTCTTTTTTGTGTAGAATGCTGAGACGCCGCTACATTTTGCATGCAAATTTGGCAACGCGAAGGTGGTTGAAATACTCATCAATCACCCGCAATGTGATAAGACACTGAAAAACGGTGATGGGCAAACTGGGAGTGAAGTAAGTGGAAATAAAGAAGCTTAGTATGTACACACTTATCTGACTCAACACAACTCCACCCAGACCTGCCTGACCTGTTCCTGACCCAACTCGACCTGACTGAACCCCAACCCAACTGAGGCTGACCCCACCCAATTCTGCCTGGCCCAATCATACTCAACGTATCCCAGCACAACCTATCCTGACCTAACCTTTAATAGTCAACCCAACTCAACATGTCCAAATGCCATTGGTGAAGATCAAAACCAGTCGGATGCATAAAGACAAAACGTGCCAGTGTGGTCTGAACATACTCACGTTTTCTTCTAGATTGTGTGCTCTCGGTCATCTTTGTCTGGTACTGCACTGAGACAGCTCCAGAAAACGATATCAGATATTCTGCATGGTAAGAGAATGCCTCTGTTTGCCCTGGATGTTTAAAAACTACGAACAGTCTGTCTGAGGTTAGACTGTTCAGTCAATCAGTACTTACCTCAGTTTGAGAGTACTGAAAAGAAATATTACCCAACCTCGTCTAGAGATTCCTGAGTCCATTAACTGAAAGTAGTCTTTCTTTTGGTTGACAGCTACAAGTACAAGAAACTTACAAATAGAAATTGTCCTGTGTAATACTGCTAGAATCCTTTGGTTTTTTCTTCTGATTTGTTGTGTTAAAAATTCTTGTTAATATGTATGTAACATGTAATAATATAAATGTGTAAAGGTGATCGTCAGTGCGGTGTTGCCCCAGCAGGCCTATGCAGGGCCAATGTATCTGACAGAGGTACATGCACTGTTTGAAATGCCGCAGGGCACGTGGGCCCTGACTGGTTAAAAAAAGTTTGTTTTTAATTGTAATTGTGAAGAAATGCATTTTCAACATCATATCAAATTTAATTTCATTGCAAAGCTTTGGACATTTGATTTCTCTTTATGGTAAGCCCAAGTGCCCTTACGTTTCTGGACACTTTATTTGATTCAACCAGAAAACTACTACGTACCAGTCTACAGGTCAGAGGGCAATTGTACGCCGCCCGTCATTGGCGAGCCATGGTCACCTGACCTGTCGGACCACCAATCCAGTCCCCTGTTTCACACCAGGCCTGCTGGAGCGGAGAGCCCCATCAACGCAGTGCTGTCCCTGCAAGCCTATGCAGGGCCCATGTCTCCGGCAGAGGTACTTGCACAGTTTTAAATGCTGCCTCGGGCACATGGGCGCTGACTGGGAAAAATGAAACCTCCACACATTTTGAGATTGTCGGCACGGTTGGTCTTTTTTCTTTGTCACTACTGCATGCTGTTACGGACATTGTCAATTACCTGCTAATGGTACTCTGTGTCAGTGGCACTCTCAGTGACAGGCAAAGAGAAACATGTCGAATGGATAGGCATCATGTGCGTAAAACTGACATTGAGTGAACTGATTGCTTGAATCAAGACTTCATGTGTTGTTTGTGCCAGTGGAAGTCTAGGCGCATTACATGGAAAATCCTCATTTTAAAGCATTTTTAAGTTCGGGCGGCCTGTTCTTGACCCAGGTTTCTTGTTCTCGTGCTCAAACGGCGGGAACAAACAACCGGTTACCGCTGGTAGTTAGTAACAAGCAACATGGTGGCGTCCATGTAGGCTACGTTATTCGAGAGTTAATGTCTGGATGGGCTGAATTCTTTTCTATATAAACAGGAACATTCATTTCTGTGTTATGGAAAATAATTAATGCTAACTTTGCAAAACTCCCCATTGTCTGTGGCTTTGGAAGCCATCTCTCTACTTTTTGCAGCTGTTCAAAAATCGAAATCTCACGAGTTTTTCCGTGTGTTCCTGTAAAACCGTGACGAGGAGGTGGTGTGTGATCCTGTTCCGAGAACAGTGTTCTTGAGTCGTGTTCCCGCCGTTCGAGCGCGAGAACAAGAAACCCGGGTCAAGAACAGGCCGCCCGAACTCGACCTAACTGTCCTCTGTTCTCCAATGGGTTAAAGGGTAACTGCCATGAATTCCTCTTAGACACAATATTTCTGCAACTGTATTCTCTTCTTCAGTGTGTGAAAACTATTTTCATCCTTATTTGGTTAAATGCATTGAAAAATGCACTTTTGAAAATATGTTTAGAATTATCCATATGCTTCAGTGGACAACTGAGGGCGCTGTTGTTTTGATGTCATCGAGGGAAGGCATAGTTCAGTGCATAGGTTTTTGTGTTGTTTGTGTACCCAGAATTTACCCTCTTGAAAAGTTGCTCCGAAAGGGTTGATTGCTGGCTTATTGCTGTCTTAACAATGAATCACCAAATTGGAGAAAAGTCTTCAAAAAAGCAATTTTTTTTGTACAAACCAATTTAATATCAAGGCTTGCTTCCTGGAATGACATCACAGTTTGCTTATGAATATGGAAATTACTCATTAACATAAAAGCCAAAAAGGCATTAAAAACCATTTGAAATAGTGAAACACAAACTGAACTGAGGTTAACTGAGACACAAAGGCAAGGTTTATTTTGAAGATTTGTAAAACAATTCTTACAAACACCAATGTGAACAAAACACTATAAACAACTTGTGCATGACCATGTGGTTGTGCACGACCTTTGACCATGTCGACCTTTGAGCATCTGTGACTGTGACATTTTGCAAACTTTGACAGTGCATGGCCTATATATTGATCCTATGTTTTCACTTTTAGTTTGTTTGAAATTGATTAAATGTATATCCATTTCTATTCGCTCTGGTTAGTTGCTACATCTTCTACTGTAAAAACCACTTATATTTTGAAAGCATGTATAGGTTTAATAGCATCTCTTGTTTCATCTACATTTATGGCGTTTTTTAAAATAAGGACAGTTTTGGGACTGTATTATGGTTTGTTATGTATTCTCTTGTGACAAAGGCTGGATACTTTCGAAGAAATCTTCAAACACCTCCGTCCATGGAGAGGAAGCGTGTGGGGAGAATCCGACGAGCAGATGGAGAGAAAGGAGTGGAGAGAATAGGAAGGTAGGAACGATTCTCGCCTTGAATCGTTTCTTCGTCTGTGACACCTTACAACCAGTTTGGTGTGGTGGTACATCCTCACTTATTCATATTGTGGGTTTTGTTGACAGATCCAGGGTGGGGGGCCATGGCCTGCCCCCTCCCCCAATAAAATGGAGCCCTTTAATTTTTGGGGTAGAAATATTGGAAGGCGAATTTTTTGGTTTATTTCATTTTCTTACCTTTAAAAAAGCAAGTAAACAGCCACAAAATGTAGCCTCTTCCCTCAGAAAGGCCATTAAAGGTAACAGAAAAATTTCCACAGATTTTGGCCCTCCAAAACAGTTTCTGGCCCCTTCAAAAAAAGTTGGATCTGGATCCACCTTTACTGGGTTGGCATACCATCACTGAGAACATGAATAAGCTTTTTGGAGGGGTTCTGGATTATCCAAGTGGTCCTTTCCAAACATTGTAGTGCTCTTGAGGCTACTTTTACTGACAAAAACTGAACAAGCCTCATTGTTATGGCTCGGATTTTGGAATCCTGTTGACTAGATGGCGTTCTGAATGTTTTCACAGGAGTGAACAAATTATCACATAGCGCACAGTATGAGCTTCAGCTTTAATCTTAGCACCCCTGAATCCTGTTAGATACTGGTGCTCGTATTTTTGTTTTTTCATTTGGCTTGATGTGCTCGTCCTTCCATGAACAGGGAGTTAGCAAGCAAAATGAAGGTCTCCTGGGCAGAGTACTGGAGTTTCTTGGATGCGTTCGTTGACCTGGCCTCACCCCAAGGATTGCAAAAACTGGAAGATTATCTAGCTGCGAGGTGCACCGGTATCCATGAAGGTGAATAAGAATTTCCCCATTTGCAATCATGACATTAGATCCTGTAAACCAGGTGAGGCGGATATCTTTTCCTCTTGCTCTTCCCATCTACACCTCGTGATATCACTGTTGGGCACTTGTGATGTTGGTTTGGGGATCAGACAATCTTTCAGCTCCTGTTTGGAATATTTCTCAATGGAGAAATACTTAATTTGAATTGAGAAAATTGTCACTTTTTAGACCCCGATTTTTATTATGTAATAGAGCCCTCTGGATAGGATATTTTGCTGTGACAATTTTCAGGACACAAACAGGCCACACGCTCCTCCATATAAATGTTTGTTTTTATTCATGAAATGCAGATGTAGGTACACAGGAGTCCACTGTTAAACAGGAGCAGACGCGGTCTACTGTTTCGCCAGGAGCAGTCATGAAGGTCTTGGCAGGGGACTTTGAAAAAGTATCCATCGACAGTGCAGAAGATGATCGGGTTGGGACAGACTGTACCAAGGAAATGAGAACATGTGGAGATGGGCAGGATCAACCCAGCTGCTTTGGGATGGACTGCGAAAGAGCAAGAGAAGGAAGAACCGAGTCCCAAGCTGAGTTGGGGAGTAACGACATGCCAGCTGACTCCATAGAAAAAGGGAAAAAAGTAGCTGATACAAATGATGGCATGAGTCACCTACACAAGAAAATGAGCAAAGTAGGAAATGCTGAAAAGCTGATGATGGAATCTGAGCCTGACAGACAACCTGATGAAGCCTGCTCAGAGTCCCAGGAGAATTCCAGATCTTTGTTGGACACGATGAATGGAAACCGACGGCCTGATGAAGCCTGCTCAGAGTCCCAGGAGAATTCCAGATCTTCGACGGACACGGTGAATGGAAACCGACGGCCTGATGAAGCCTGCTCAGAGTCCCAGGAGAAATCCAGATCTTCGTCGGACATGGTGATTGGAAACCGACGGCCTGATGAAGCCTGCTCAGAGTCCCAGGAGAATTCCAGATCTTCGACGGACACGGTGAATGGAAACCGACGGCCTCAAGATCCTCTGCGTATGTTGGCAGAAACCGAAACTACCAGTACTAATGCAAATTGCCAAGAGACAGTGGCAGAAGAATGTGAACAGCTGCCCGGTGTTGTCGCAGAACCAGGTGGCTCAGACTCTTGTCAAAAAGGTTCTGACGTGGTAGACGTTGTGTGTCAATCTGAAATATCTTCAAAGTCCGAAGTGTCAGTCAACAATCAAGTGAAAACAGACGGGAATCCTGATTTCCCGGTAGGTGATACGACTGATACTTCTTGCATCATGTCTGCCAAAGAAGACTACGATTCAACACAAAGACAGAATGGAGATATACATGATCAGGGAAGCTTGTCAACTTCCGGATTTGGTGATTGCCATCCCAGGACTGCTGAAAAGAAGAATGTATCCCTAAAAACAGAGACTGTGGCATGTAGGGAACCAGAGAAAGACAAGACTATATCAGGCAATGGAGATGGGAATGCCGACATATTCAGGACACCAAAAATGGTTTCCTCACGCAGGGCCGTGAGCAACGCCCCCAGTGGAGGCCTAGGGAATGTCGGTTTTATCTTAGGGTGAGCTCAACCAATGAAGTAATACACATACCCAAACCAAAAGCAAATAATCTGAAATAAAAAACCTCTTCAAGGCATGAGTGTCATCTTTAGAACCATGCAAGGTTTAAATATTGCCAACTGATATTTTATATTTAAAAATCCAATTTAGGTCCCAACCGACTAGGACAGACCTCCATGTCTGGAGAGCATTGGCAGAAGTTGAGGTACCAGACAACTTCCCCTGCATCCGTCAGTGGAAACAGTTTGTCAGTTCAGTGCCTTGTGAAACAAGAGACAGGTAAATCACATGGGGAGAAAATCATTCTGCTTGCTTGGTGATCCTGTTAATTGCACAATTTAGAAAAAAAATTGAGGTAAAGCTTCTTGCTTGTGGACACAGACAACAACACAACCAAAATACAGCCAACATTATCAAGCTGTAGAGCACTGACAGGACCAGTAGCTGTGTATAACCGTGTGACTACATCATATAGCCATGCCTTTCTACACTTTGTCCAGTGATTCCAATAGTCAAATATCCTAATAAGGTTATTTGGTGCTCTGTCGACCATTTAGAAGACGGGTCGTGCCTAAATGGTTTCATAGTGCAGTCTGAAGCACTGCTTAGATATTATTGGTGTGCTGATACAGATGTAGACAGCTTGAATGCTGACGAGTCCAAGGCTTGTAAGTTGTATTCAAATTGTGGCCTACTTTGACCATTTTAAACTTATTCTTCAGGTGGCCCACTCCGTCCAGAGCCATCTCCTCCAGGCTGCCCCTCTCCCGTCCCAGCCAGACTCCGTCCCCCCGCCAACTCCGTGCCTTCTTTGATAGCTCTCCCTTGGTCCTGAGAGCTCGTCACCTCTCGGAACCCACCCATCACTCCAGTGAGCTGGCCCCCAGCCTTAGACTGCGGCAGGCTCAGTTCAACCAAGCCGATTCTCCCGGCGATCCCAGAACGAGACTTTTCCAAGGGTAGTTCTCCGTCCAGGAGTAAGCTTGTAAAGGCCGCTTTATACTTCTGACATCACAAAACATTTGCATTGAAATTGGCTTGAGTTTAAAGTGTTCAACTTTTGTGAATTCGCAGCATAACTATTCGAGATGACATTACAATTGTATATTTCCGTTTGCTTTTTGCTCTGAGAGTGAACCAAGCCTTTGAAGAATCTTTCCATTAATTTTTTTAGACCTTTCTATATCCACATCTGTTCGAAACATTTAATTTTTCTACAGTTTCAATAATCACTCTCTTTCACTTACTCAGTTGAGGTGCACTGAAAACACGGATTTGGAAAGACCTTTACTCTGTTCAATGAACTGACTTGGTTGACTTGGGAATCCTTTATAAAAAAAGTTATCAGCAATACTGTGACTGCATTGAATATAAAAGTGAGTTTTTGTGGTCAAGAGTTGTCGCATCAGCAGAAATTTAAAAATAAAGTGGCTAGAGCTTGTTCAGTCATGCAGGTTTTTGTTGAGACAAATTGGACTGTTACGTGTTAAAAATGAATTATTGACTGATTTACTCCAGCGTTGCATTTATATCTGTACTGGCATATATATATATTTTTGGATTAAAAGGAAAATACATTTGATGCAAAATATGAATAAATTTACATACACTTAGGCAAGCATTGAGAAGAGCAACTGGGTTTATGGAAGAAATGTGTAGTAGGGAGTTTGTGGAATCTTTCTACAGTTCAGCCAATTATAAAATCGCCAGAAAGATCCACACCCCGATATTTATCTTGCCACTTGTGCCGCAGTCCTTAAACTCAACTTCCCACGGTGGGAAACAATTTATATTGAAGGTTAAAGGACTTTGGAATGCCAAGGTTAACTTAGTGATTCTAGTTCAATAGTGGCTATTATGTAGTCTACGACTATCCCAGTGCTATGTAACATTTACTAGAATGCATTGTTCAACCTGATGAGCATGTCCACGTTTACTCATAACGAAGCAATCGTGGAAAATAAAGTGGTATTAGGACGTCAGTGCGTGTTTTCCGCATCATTCGGTTTTCTTGTCCAAGAACTTCTGGCTTGCCAATATCAGCCATGACCAAGCAGAATAAACCTTACTCAGAATGTAAGAATACAAATCAATACTTGTTTGCCTGTCGGGATGCTTTTTTTCCATATTGTAGATTTTATGTGTTGTGATTTCATTTCACTTGTCAACGCGTTGTCTTGGTTTCGGGACCCTTTTTGTTTGATATAATCTCCCTTCTTTCACTGATCAAACTAATATTTTGATCTGCAAGCCCGGGCGAACGTTAATTTTAATGATTCCGCGATGTGTTCGATTCTGTGACGGATGATTACTGGCCACTGAGTATCGATTCCTTCGAAATTTTGACCTGTACGAATGAATCGTTTTTAAAAGATGTTTTTGAACTTCGTTTTCATGAAAAATATAATCAAATTGAAAATATTTGTCTCTTTAAAAGTAACTTTAACAAAATCTCATAAAAATTGATCAAATAATAGATGCCGTTACCAATAATTGAAAAAAATCTTTCTAACAATAGATCTCGTGAGAACGAACTGTATAGAATATGTGTCATATTAACCTTGGGGAAAATACATCTCTTAAAAACAAAACTGAAAAATATAGCCTATGCTTCATGAAAAACGAACTTCGAAAAAAAATATACTTCAGTTTTTGAAAATATATACATGTACTTGATAGAACCACGGGGCTTTTGTAAAATCACACATTTTTCAGACTAGAAACTATTCTTGCATTCGTTCAACAGTGAAAACACATGCGGGCGCTAATACTGCGTGAGATATATCAACCACTTAGGAAAGGTAAACGAATGATTCTAAAAAAACCTTCTGACACATGCTCGCGGATTGAATCAATTTTTCACACTGATTAGTTCTTGCTCAATTTCGCGAAAATTTTAAGTTGTCGATCACAAGTTCTCCACAGATATGCAACTTGAATACTGTATATTATGATGCTGACTGTGTCGTGTTTACTTTTAAAATGACACCTACGTACTTAGCATTTAAGCTCCACAAATTTTTTTTATTACCTCAGACAGCAAAATGCGGCTATAAAATGAAATTGAGTGTCCTGTTATCATAATTTCTTAAAAAATAGACAGAAAAGAAATTAAGAAATGATTGGGAACTTACTCTGCTTCTCCGGGATCGAATTATTAATTACACATCAACCGTAGGTCTACCTGAGCATAAAATTTGAATAGGATGTTTCATTGGGTTCAAATGTTTAATTTGTTTTTTTGTGATATCTAATGACGTCAACGTGACGTCACGGAATATGTACATGTCGGCAACAGGGTGTGCGTTTGTGCCAGGTTTAGTGCTCTTACCGATATATTTATTTGATACTGCCGTTAGGAAAAATGTTGCCCAACGTAAGATCTTGCATCCCCTAAAAACAACTTGGCCTATAATACAGGCCACAGTTCTTAGCTAAAGGTACAGCAGGCAACTAAAATCGCTTAAAGATTGAATAAATGGTTTTTAAAAGCGTCAAACTTCTATACACATCTGTCAAGTTTCAAGTTTATGGTTCTTCGAGAAAAAATTGGCGTATCGTCAAGATGGGCCAATACCAAAGATGAATCCTTACAACCCGTTCGCCAAATTATCAAACAAATACCTTATGGATTGCAAAAAAGAACACAACATCAATGAACGTAATAATATAGCTTTCTTATTGATTCGTTACTTCATGTGTCGATTTATGCTGAAGCTACGCTTTCAGACATTTAATGTCATCAGTTGATGGCTGAATGTTCATCGGGAGCCAGACTCTTGTATAGACGCAGTGAATAAAAAGCCTTAGCAACGTCAAATCTCCTTAAAGTTTAATCTCATTAAATTGTTGAAGAAGGTTTTAATCAGATATTCACTATGGCAAACATAAAATTGACAAATGAAGAAACGCCAATTCCATCGTGTGTCCAATCCTACATATGAAGCAATATATGAGACGGAGATAACTCCCCCAGCTTCGTGTTGGTCATTGTCTCACTGAAATCTGATAGTTCTTCAGTTTCGGGGGGGGGGGGGGAGGTTTTAGGTAAAAATTGTCTAGAGTGTATAACGATTGGACAAGTTGGGGGGGTACCCTTCGGTCTCATTTCTTGCTGCATATACAATCTTCCCCGCGGGAATGTTCGCAAAACCTGTCACAATTATGCACGCATGTTTCCTTTGATCAATTGCGAAATTCATTCGCTGAATACTGGTCTTCCGTTGATTGCTTTCCGTAGGTCTGAATGGGTCGTTATCGGTCACGACAAAAATGCATGACTGACGACATTATAAAAAAGAAATTCTCCTCGTTGATAAATATGGTAGAAGTGATCCAGAACGTTCAGTGGTGGATATTGACACACCACAACTTGGGGAATAAAAAAACGATATTTACTGCGTTTTCTTCACGAACCAAAAACAAAACACACACACCCACATCAATAGAAATCACCTTTTTAAGCTGCATTTTAGTGCGTGTTTTTTTTTTTTTTTGTTCAGTTCATTCTGAGTTCGTCGCAGGCAATAAACCATCAGCCTTTATGCACAAGAAAAAAAGGGAGGAAAGAACGACAAGTGACACTGGGCCAACTGCCTGATTCCCATCTCCATCACTTTTCCAGATTGTTTAAGCAGACAATATTTAAATTAACAAAAAGCTATATTGACCAAGTGCAAATGGCCAATAATTCGGGCCAATACAGTACCATATTAAATGGAAATTGTTGCCAGGCAACACGCAGAGAGCCATACTAGATCTTCTTGATTTGGGCAACGTTACAGATAAACTACAGCACGGTGAAGAAGCTTGTATGATTTAATAACGCCTTACGGTGTGGAATGTTTTCAATAAGAAATCTATGTTAATAAGATATTCAAATTTTATTTGACAGGGAACTGTGTTATTGGGTTTTCTCTTATCTTCCCACGTAGGAGTCGATTTAAAGTGATGAAGTTTACGAAATTGGTCTGTCGCATCTTTTTGGCACCTTGCCTGGTTAAGGTGGTTGTGTCATGCAGATCTTCTCAGGGATATGTAAAACGTCCAGGACCCCCATCATTTAGGGGACCGTGGCGACGCCCACTGGATGGGAGTCCATCTGATTGGGAACGCTCACATGAAGGAGGACGCCCTTCTGGTGGAAGATGCCCGTCTGAAAAAGGACGCCCACATGGAGACGGACGCCCATCAGAAGGAGAACATCCATATGGACGAGGACACCCACCTGGAGAAGGAGGACGCCCATCTGGAGAAGGAGGGCCTCAGTCTGGAGAAGGAGGGCCTCCATCTGGAAAAGGAGGGCCTCCATCTGGAGAAGGAGGACGCCCATCTGGAGAAGGAGGACGCCCATCTGGAGAAGGAGGACGCCCATCTGGAGAAGGAGGGCCTCCATCTGGAGAAGGAGGACGCCCATCTGGAGAAGGAGGACGCCCATCTGGAGAAGGAGGGCCTCCATCTGGAGAAGGAGGATCTCCATTTGGAGAAGGAGGACGCCCATCTGGAGAAGGAGGGCCTCCATCTGGAGAAGGAGGACGCCCATCTGGAGAAGGAGGGCCTCCACCTGGAGAAGGAGGGCCTCCATCTGGAGAAGGAGGACGCCCATCTGGAAAGGAGGGCCTCCATCTGGAGAAGGAGGGCCTCCATCTGGAGAAGGAGGACGCCCATCTGGAGAAGGAGGGCCTCCATCTGGAGAAGGAGGATCTCCATTTGGAGAAGGAGGACGCCCATCTGGAGAAGGAGGGCGTCCATCTGGAGAAGGAGGACGCCCATCTGGAGAAGGAGGGCCTCCACCTGGAGGAGGAGGACGCCCATCTGGAGAAGGAGGGCCTCCATCTGGAGAAGGAGGGCCTCCATCTGGAGAAGGAGGGCCTCCATCTGGAGAAGGAGGATCTCCATTTGGAGAAGGAGGACACCCATCTGGAGAAGGAGGGCCTCCATCTGGAGAAGGAGGATCTCCATTTGGAGGAGGACGCCCATCTGGAGAAGGAGGGCCTCCATCTGGAGAAGGAGGGCCTCCATCTGGAGAAGGAGGACACCCATCTGGAGAAGGAGGGCCTCCATCTGGAGAAGGAGGATCTCCATTTGGAGGAGGACGCCCATCTGGAGAAGGAGGGCCTCCATCTGGAGAAGGAGGGCCTCCATCTGGAGAAGGAGGACACCCATCTGGAGAAGGAGGGCCTCCATCTGGAGAAGGAGGATCTCCATTTGGAGGAGGACGCCCATCTGGAGAAGGAGGGCCTCCATCTGGAGAAGGAGGGCCTCCATATGGAGAAGGACGCCCATCTGGAGAAGGAGGGCCTCCATCTGGAGAAGGAGGATCTCCATTTGGAGGAGGACGCCCATCTGGAGAAGGAGGGCCTCCATCTGGAGAAGGAGGGCCTCCATATGGAGAAGGACGCCCATCTGGAGAAGGAGGGCCTCCATCTGGAGAAGGAGGATCTCCATTTGGAGGAGGACGCCCATCTGGAGAAGGAGGGCCTCCATCTGGAGAAGGAGGGCCTCCATATGGAGAAGGACGCCCATCTGGAGAAGGAGGGCCTCCATCTGGAGAAGGAGGATCTCCATTTGGAGGAGGACGCCCATCTGGAGAAGGAGGGCCTCCATCTGGAGAAGGAGGGCCTCCATATGGAGAAGGACGCCCATCTGGAGAAGGAGGGCCTCCATCTGGAGAAGGACGACCATCTTGAGAAGGAGGACCTCCATCTGGAGAAGGAGGACCTCCATCTGGAGAAGGAGGACCTCCATCTGGAGAAGGAGGACGTCCATCTGAAGGAGGAGGCCAAGGACGACCAACAGGTGGGGAAGGGGCCTCACGCCCGTCAGAAAGCCACCAAAACGTTCATTCGATGAAGACGGTGACTGCGACTGTAAGTGTCAGCTTGGGTGATAAAAGTGGCGGCTGGATTATACACATTGTGAAGATTTAGTTTAGATTTTTAAAAAAGTGTTAAAAAATTGACAGTTAAATCAATTTGTTGTTCTGTATTTCATTTTGTCAAAAAGTTTTGAATAAAACGGCGCAAGATGTCAACTGAAAAAACAGTTGGAAAAGCAAAATCTTCTGTCACTACTTATTTTCATTTTCGTAAATGCCTCACAATCAGTTAATCATGAGGCATGTTTGTATTGTTAAGATTGATAGAAAACACATAAAAAAGTCTACATTGTGAAAAGGTTAACGGTAATAATTTCGACTTACATTAAAACTTAAGCAGACATGTACATGTATATGCTGTATTTTGCTCGTTGGGTAATCTAATGGTAAGGAAATGCGCCCATACTAAACAAGCGCAGTACTTCGAAATCAGGAGAAGTGTGGAGTTGTGAAAAAAGACCCCAAGATAACAAAGTCAGGTCTGAAAGTTACTGAAAGTAATAACGATAGACACCCAATGATACAAGTAGATTATATCCTGACCAACCATTAATTGTCATGCGTGAAAAAATAATTTGATTTGTTTTGAAGCATTTTTCAAATTTCCTTGTTTTGTTTGTTCTTTATTTAATAAAAACTAACTGTGTGTAGTGCCGCAGTGTACATGGAATTTTGATTCAATGACTGGGCACCCGGAAGGGGGAATTTTGTTAGAGCGAGAAAAAAATCCGAATCGAATCGATGGGAATCGGCTGGGTTTGCTTTTTTCGGGGTTTCGTCCTAATAGCTTTTGATCCAGCTGTTGTCGGGACAGAGGGCGGTATAACCCCGACTCTTAGACCGTTTTAACTGTCGTTGTCGTCACCGTCAGATGATCTTACATCTTGACTACAAAAACCTGTTCTTGGTGAAAATGTCCCGCAATTCCTTGACACGGATTGGTTGTAGGTTGTCGCGGACAACTAACGGATTTCAAGGCTCTCTGGCAGTCAACCAATTACTGTGCGTTTTCCTGTAACTCTAAAAGAACATTAATACTGCCCCTTTCCTTTTTGTTCGGCAAAATAGAGCGAAAACAGGAGCAGACTAGAAAGTCTTTGAAGGTGAAATTCTTGGCGGAAGACATACGTTAAATTATTGCTGGCTATGGTTTCTCCACAACTATTTGTCGCAAGCCTGAACTTTTTAAGTTCAGAGAAAAACTTTAAAAAGGTAAAAGATACCCACGAAATTTTGTTACCCACCACGGCAAGACTCCACAATGTCAGGATGTTGTAAAATTAACAATAATCACACATGGATGGATGCATGGATGTTCAAGACATTGGAGCCTGTAAAGATTACGAGACGGGTCATGAACAATGTCCAGCAATAACCCCGGCTGTCAACCTGTACCCTAGAGCCGTGAGAACCTTCAAGAAATTTACCGAGTAAAACATACTTTCATCAGCGGATTATACCAAGAACTGTTTTGCATCTTTTAGACTGGTGAGATTTTTTTGTCCCAAACAACGTTATATGACCTAAAAGATCGGGACCTGTTTGCTACATAATATTCTTTGCTACAATGGCCACTACGCGCTATGGATTTAAGAATCGTCTCAGACAATTTTTTCTATTCACATGCAAAGGTAGGCCTATACACCTACAAAATATTAACGTTTAAAAAATAGAATTGGGTTATTAAGTGTATTTTCGCGACATCTTGTAAGCTTACCTGCAAAGTCGCCCCAAGTTCTATAACTGGAGGTACTTTCAACTCGTTGAGCAAACACGATAACCATTTCAAATCGATGACCACGGTGATCGTGTCATGGAAGTCTAAACGACGTTGCATAAGCAGAAGGTACTCCTGTAGAAGAGAAGTTATGCACACATCTTTCGTGAGTTCTCGATGGAGGGTAAACAAGAAGACACTTGAAAAACAGGCACCCTACGTTGGTTAATGGTAGGTTTTCGTAAAGGTGGTGCCAATTTTTGCTAGCTGTCGACAGCATGACTTTCAGGATGACAAACTGTTGTGCTATGCAATCTTTAGGATGTCGATCGTGTCGACACCCAGTGTTCAACTTTGCAAGGATGACCTTACATGTTGAAATGGTATCCCTAAAAGGTCCGTAAACGACCAAGAGATCATCGATTGTAAATCATCAGGGATGATAGACTTCGTGGGGGGGGGGAGAGCAAGAGAAATATGAAACAAACAAAAAAAAAGGTAAAACTAGCATTGATGACCCTTTTTTGGGAGACGGGGGGGGAAGATGAAGCAATCTCGATTTGGAATCACTCTATTTCATCTCACTGATTTATAGAGGTACCCTTAATCGGGTGGATGGCGGAATCATATCCCGACTCCCACGAACCATGCATCGTGGATTTAAAATATGGAGCTACAAAGAGCTTGTGATTCCACATGAAAGATAGCAAGGGCGGATCCAGAACCAAATTTCGGGAGGGGGGGGAAATGGAATTTGTTCATTAAGCCTAATGGCCTATTTGAAAAGTGAGACTACACGGGGGGTGTTACACACTGTAGAAGGAACATGAAATAGATAAAAAAAATTGTTTTTCTTTCATTATTAAAAAAAAATTATCTCCATTTTTTTCACGGGCCATGGCCCCCATTGATTGTCCCCGCTTTCGCCCTAGGGGGATAAAGATTACCAAACAATCTGTGTCTACAAGGAAAAATTGTCCCATCAACAGTATGATGCACATGACTTAATGCACAGAATAATTTCAGCTGTAACCTGTGTAAGGACGTTGGGCTAAGAGTCCAGGGAAGGCAGATGAAAGCGATTTCAAATTTCATACATCACCAGAGCCCCACACACAGCATACACAGCATGTTGACCACATGCAGTTGAAAGATTATGGTTGACGATGTAGTTTCTACGGCAGGTTTAAGACTTGGGTCACCTCTTTACCTGCATGCGAGATGGTGGCGTCTGGACTTTTTTCCAGCGGCTTGAAAAGGGGAAAGGGAATGGAGACATGATAAGGGGTGGGTACTCAGTGTTTATACGTAAGCAGTTTCTCCAAAAAAGTAAAGCTCTGTGGCAACGCCTAAAAATGTTATGCAGACTCGTGGTTGCGTTCCCCTTGCAAATCCAGCGGATAAATATGACAAAGTGTGTTGAGACAGGCAAAACGGTGTTAATTAAGAGATAGTCTCGTGTTGGTAGCAGTCCATGGAGTTTAAAGGAAGAAAATCAATCATGCAATTTAAATTCACCCGATGAACACTGGCTATGAATGCACTTTTATTACTTAGACGTTGAAAGTTCGTTTCCCTTCGATCCCGAAATATCAGCACCCACGCCACAATCGAATCCCATTATCCCTTTCCTAAACATTACGCTGCAAAAAAAAAAAAAAAAAAACTTCGTGAATACGAATTATATCGTGGAGTGAGTGCAAAAGGAAACATTCTGGACTCTGCTAATAAGCAACGTTATGTAACTTTTATTTACACTTGTCACTGGTCAAGTTATTACCCTGGGCGTCACGTTTATAAGACTGAGAATAAACGCTGCCGCCCTTCATACACTCTGAGAATCGGACGACTTTCACTTTCTTTAGACTGCATCCATCTTATGAAGATCAGGTAAGTTTTTCTCAGGCTTGTAACTTTGAATTCCATTGAAAAGTCCTCTTGTGATCAACTTCCTTTTATACAAGATCACAGGCAACGGAGCGTTGTTAAACACTACAAGATGGGTTAAACTGATACTAGTTTTAACGTGACTATATCTTAACGTACTTAACTAGACCAAATAAATAAGTGACATAGTGCGAACTCGGTTTCAGTTTTCAACATTGTGCTGACTCGTCTGTTCGTACAGAGCAGCACTGACTGGCAATATGAGCCTGTGGAGTGGGAAGTGAACCACTATGGAGTGACTGTAGGTTCTCCTTAAAAAATAATGTAGAGTATCAGCTTAATTCTAACTCTTAGAGCTTTCGGACGACTGAAGATCTATGGACTCTAGCCTCACACAAACTCTGCCTTACCAAAAATTGACGGAGAATCCGAAACTCTTATGCAGTAGACTGTGAATCCTATACCGGGTGGCAACGATAAACCACGCATATACCATGTCACGTTGCTGACTGGAGTTCACATTCTCTCAGCTAAGATTGTCTGGTCTCGCAGACGGTTGAGCAGTCGAAAGAGCAAACAGAAGTTGACATTCTAATAAAATAAAATTTCGTCCTTGTCAATGAAAGAAACTGAAGAATCCCGACCTAGCGTCAGTATAAAAGATATAAAAGTTCGCCAAGGATGAAAAGGGATGTTACAATTACAATTCCCTTTTTTGTCCATTCACAGCCGTAAAGCATGAATATGCGCTGGACTCTGGCCTTGTTGGCCACTTTTCTCCTCGTGGAGGTGTCTCTAGCCTGTATATCCAGCGGGAAACCTAAGCCCGATGATGGCTGGGGAGATGGAGGTGACGAGCCTAATCCTGGTGACGGTGATGGAGGCGACCGTCCCCGACCCGATGATGGAGACGGTGGCGACCGCCCCCGACCCGATGATGGAGATGGCGGCGATAACCCCCCACCCGACGGCGGAGATGGCGGCGATAACCCCCCACCCGATGGCGGAGACGGTGGCGATAACCCCCCACCCGGTGACGGAGACGGTGGCGACCGTCCCCCTACCGATGGAGGTGACGAGCAGCCTCGCGAGTAAGCAACAGCTTGAAATGAGAGGTTGCGTAAGCAAAGGTGGTGCGCCATGCTGTTGGTAGACAGCCCGAGCAATGAAGGGTTCTCCTTTTTCCTCGACTGCATCTCTTCCAGCAACCAACATAGTTTCTGATGACAATCCTATATATATCATATTATTTCCAAGGACTGTGTTTTCCCTCGTTATAGCGTAAATATTTTACTTAAACACTCGCTGTAGTGTAAATATTAAAAACAAATGAATACGTCTTGATTATGTATTTTTCAAATCGTTCAGTCGCACAGATTTTATGATGGACACAATAAAGAGAGTTTGGTAGCAAATATACAAGGATATTGATTAAAATGCGCCGTCTTTAGAAATGTAAGTTATCATTTGAAGTCCATTTGGATTTACAACTGTCTAATGTCTGCCGACAGGTGAACAAGCGAACTACATTGAATAACATTATAATTAACAGAACTTTCCTACTTGAAAGTTAAAGACTCTCCAAGCTGGATTTTTTGGTCGAGCCCGAGAAAAAAAATTGAATCAGAGCATAACATCGTGAGGAAATCCTCACTTTTACACAATAAGAAATGTATACCATTGCGCATGCCCACAACAAGCGGCCAATCAGCGAAACTAATTTTTGGCCAGTTTCAACACTGATTTTTAGCGGCTACTTGGCTCCCGATAAGGTCTTTTTTCAGGTTATATTACAATGCCAGTACCCTCTGGGGACAGTACTTATCAAGAAGCGAAAGAGGCGAATTAAGACCCCATCGAAAACCAACCTTTCTCTTTTGTGGACGCCTAGTCTAGTCCCGTGCGAGCATCGCAATTGTTCCGTGCTGTAAGTCATGTGCATTACGGCTAGTCGGTGAGTTCTGTTTCTTACAGTTCAAATTTAACACCACACCTGATGCAAGTGGTTCCAAAACTAATCCTTGTTCTCCATAAGTAACAGTAATTTAGAGGCGTCAGGAAATGAATACCACACTAAAATAATTTTCGTGCCAAAATCTACGCCTTGGAACTGGAAAAAAATACCAAAAACAAAACAAAACAAAACAAGATAAAACTGGGGAGCCAGATCCCCTACAAGAGTTGTCTTCTGAGCACTTCATTGACCATTATGGTATGCCCCAAATCGTTTCAGCATTCCCCTCCCTTCCCGGTGTTGGAAGAGTCCCAACACTGCAGGATAACAGTCTCCTGATCTGCCAGCAAAGAACTCCGGTCCTTAGCATCATCCTCGTGTTAGCGACCAACCTAATTAGACGAGGACGATTCTCAGTGTTTTGGGGAGGCAGTGAGTGGCTAGAGCTACACACCTGCTGAGCGTAACAGACACCGTGGCTTATCGCGCCAAATAAGCAGTGTTTTTTCAACATTATTTTCCTGTCTCTGGATAAAACCAACCCGTACGTGTCCAGTCATTACTGGTGTCCTTATCAAACCTCATGAAACTGGGTTTTCCTTTGCAGGTCGTGGGAGGAGGTCTGTGCACAGCGCAAAGCTCAAAGACAGCTTGGATGACAAAAATAGATTCATCCCATTGAAATCAACTGTTCAGCGAATAAGGAATTTCCCTAAAAGTGTTCAATTTTCAGCAGAGGGTAGTTTTGCGTTGAAACAGCAATTTGTTGACTAAATCTCCGGACTCATTACAGGTAGGCTCCACCTGCCACACCTGACAAGCCCAGTCGAGGTCACATCTTTCACCGTCCAGGCTTTTTCCATCGCGACACAGACTAGCCTCAATGTAACTTTATTCCTTAACAAACAGTTGGTGGCGGTGGTGGTGGTGGTGGGGGGGTCGGACTGACATTAATCATGTCGTGAGAAAGGAGCATTTAATCTCCCCAACTATGCCCCAATAAAAGGAACCCTAAAAATAATCCCATCAAAAAACAATAAAAAGAATGAGACACGGATGAAGCCATTTTCTTTCGTTACGGGGGTGAATGTTGAAGATCATGGACCTACAATGAGCGATTTCAGTGAAAAGTTAACGCTTAATGTTATATTCTGACGGGGTGTATAGTTCATAAATGAACCACAACCGAAGTCCACGGTCTTGCTTAAGAAGCACATCCCGCTTCGCAGGCATTACGGTTAAACAGCGAAGAAGGATCTTGTTTCGTTAAATTAGCAGATCAACAATGTGGTCAAAGCAAACGCATTATGAAAGAGGGAAAGAACAACCGGAAAAGACCAGCATTGACAAGCAGTTCAGAGGAGCGTGAATGAGAATGACAGATGGTTCAAAAACAAAATATCATTGGGCAGTAGACATCTCCGACAGAATGGCTATTCCAAGTCCAATCTACGCACTTAATCAGGACCCTAGCTACAGCTGATGATACAAAGTAAGTGGGCTTCATATGTTTCTCTTGCGTTTGCGGACTCAGACTTATCCACAGCCGTGCGTTCTATTTTAATTGTTGAGGGAGGGGAATTATGTTTTGTGGACCGACAAAACTCGCCGTGAACGTTGGCATAAAATCATAGTGACATCATGTCGTTACTTCAGTTATTGCTCACAATTTTTTCAGTCTCTCCATTTCTTTCTCTACATGTTTTGCACTCCTCTGTGTTGGCAGCTGATATACACACCCAAGCAGATGCCCCCACAACGAGAGCACCCGTCGCCATCACAAGGTTTTTCTGGGTCAGCTTGAGCTATTTTCAAAGGATCGTAATCGGCTTCCCAGGGAATGGCGAAGATGCCAGGCCGTACCTGTCGCGCCAAGCCTCCACTGCAAGACACAACAATGCAACCTGTACTCAATAGACTGTTGACCCAACGTCGCCAGGGAAACATACATTCTGTACAATACTGTGCAAAGGATACTCAGCACCACCTTGCACCCAGCACTTTCTGTGCGGCCAGACAAGGCAAAGTTTGTTACGCGTCTCTGATCATTTGTTAAGGGGCCTTCAGTGGGGGGGGGTATTGATATGTTCCAAACATGGTCAGCCAAAAGCCTGTCCAATATCACGTTGTGACAGAAATTACCCAATCTTCACCACTGAATTGTGTCATGTGACTGTTTTAAGGGATTTAAGCGATGATGGGAGGCGCTAAAGATGCGTGTCGCCGTGCCCGGCCCAAGAATCACTTTCCCTCTCGTCGTCGTGGAATGTACGGTGACGAAGTGTCAATTGAAAACCCTGCTCTTAGGCAGTCTAAGACGTAGAGTGTCAGTATTTGAAAAGATCCAAGGATTCTCCTTTTTTCGAAATAATTCAGGGGATAAGAATCTGCCCATTCTGAATCAGCCTTTCCTTGGGAGCAGACTGTTCCAGGTTTTGGTCCCTTGAATCTCTTTTGTTGACAGTTTCATGCTTGCACTGTAAGTAACATTTGTTTACTTGGACATTTTCGTTCATGGCTATTTCCCAGTTTATATCTATTACAAACGCCCAATGCCACTCGCTTCTCTGTAATTACCTCAGCTTCTGGAGGGTTGTAATTATAAATGGCAACTCCAAGCAGTAAGGGTTACATGCTGCTGGCATAGTCAAGACCATTATTTTCCCGCAAAAAGTGGTTCTGGGTATGCTGTTTAATGGTTAATCAAAACAGGGCTATTTTGAACGCAACTTCGCCACAACTTTGGTTATCATAACTTTGGAAGATAATCTACCAGACTAACAAGTTAAGATTAAATCAGCGAATTATACAAAAACACATTTGATGAGAACTTTTCGTCCTTCTTTCTTACATAGTAACAACAGTTTAAGAGCCATGCGATTGAGTTTCGTGCTGCTGCTCGTCCTACTGGCGGGGATTGCGCTGGCCTATCCCACCCGTGGACGAGGTGGCCGCGGGCGTGAAGGCAGACTGGGTGGAAGTAGGCGGCCTGGAGAACGTAGACCTGTCGGGGGCGGGCCAGGATTCGGACGTCCGCGAACCGGTGATGAGGAAGATGGCGGTGAAGGAGAAGATGAAGCAGGCATGGAGCCTGGCGAGGGAGGGGACAACTCCACCTCCACCGGACCCGGTGGCAGGCCCTTTGGGCGGCCCGGGCCTGGTCGCAGACCCGGTCGACGCCCTGCCAGACCCGGTGACGAGGACGACGCTGGCTGTGATCGTGAAGACGGGGAGGACACACCGACCGGCGAAGGAGGTGGCGACGGGGAGGGAGGCGAGGTTCTTGGTGATGGAGACGCGAGTGACGGGGCAATGCAGCCCACTGACGGTGACGGGAGAGAGGAGAATACCCCACCCGTCGGTGATGGTGACAATGGAGCTATACCCAGTGGCGTGTAAACCATTAATGTTTGCATGCACAAAATTCTTGTAATGCAAGAAAACTTCATTTTATAACTATCCTGTAGGCTGTAGCATTGCAATGAATAACTCAAAGACGTACTATGTTATGGTCTTACACCCTGCCCCCTTAAGGTTCCGATTCTTCGATGGAGCCTCGCATCATTCTGCCCTTCTGACGGCCAGCGGCGTGACGGGGGGTGCAGCCCCCTCCTTTGAAAAAGTGTCGTCCCCCAGTCGCCTCCCACTTGCATATCCTGATGTGATCACAATTATGCATTTGTGTACATGTATATTATGTCCAAAATCCAGTCAGCCTCCCACTTTAGCGTGAAGACCACCGCTCCCCCCCGCCGCTCAGCATCCTGGCTACGCCACTGCTGGCGGCCCATCTGACGGCGCCATCAGCCAGCTTGCTCAGGACCTGAGTTAACAACCTCGTCTCAGCGGAGCAAGAGGTGTATTCATCCTTGTCACGACGACGCTGCTAAAGGAGTAAACAAGCAGATGATACGAAGATGCGTCTCCTTTACTGGAGGCCAACATCGCTCTATCAGGCATTGAATCAAACTACATGTATAAAATGGAGGCTACGAGCACATGACACTCTAACGAACCCTGAACCCTGTTGTCACTGTTTTAGGATTTCGCACGGATACTATAGGTGACTTTTCTTGGTGGTCGAGGACATACAACGATACTGCAATAAAGAAAGCAGTGCTTCCTGTATTTTCCTAGCATGTTTATTTGTACTTATTTTCAAGTTCAACAACCAAAAATCAGCCATGCCGATGGTGTTATTCGACAACCAGAATTAGACACCATTACTGCAGTGGCACAAACAGGTGGTACGCGCGCGCGTTACATGCCTCTTCGACCAATAGGATATCATGAGTTACCAAAAGCACGCGCGCGTCAAACTGAAGAATGTGCTTTGTTGCATGCCCTCGAGAGACAATTTTTCAAGTTTCAGTGCCGCGATTTTATTTGAGCGTTTGTCAGTAGGCCTCTTGGGGAACTCTTTGTTAGATTGAGACATTCAGTTCAAATAGAAAGAAAAGGATTAAGCTTGCTACTCGTAAAAACTTACAAATCTTCTTCCCTGAGAGACAAACATCGGGAGTAATTCAAGTTCCTCTAGCGCAGCCGGTGAATTTGTGGTCCATTTCCCACAATGCAAAAAAACTTTCCTTGGCAACCCCTTGGTGGCGCACTGTATTGTAAGTCTCTTGCATTAAGATATAAAAAGCCTTCGCGAAAGGCGATGAGTTTCCACAATTTTCAAAGATTATTTTCGAACTTTGAAAATTCGGATTCCGCCATTTTATTTATTATTTATTTATGAACTTGAAATTTCACCCTTTCTTTGCGTATTATTTTATTCACCCTTTGTCAAATAGAAACTATTTTCGTAATGCTATGTCCAAAATAGAAGTTGAATGGCAAGAAGGATTTTTTTCTTGAGCTCAACGTAAAAAGGAAGAAAAACCACGACCCAAAGCATAGGAAACAAAACCCCAAACAATGAAGTCAAAGTTACGCATTGTGTCAGTTCACACTCACTTCCATTTAATAATCCAAATAATTGTAAAACGACATAATAATTATTTCAGACAATTCAGTAAAAGACATGTGTTCAACGTTCAATTCAATATCAGCGTTCAATATCAGCCCCGACCACAATCGGAGCAATGAAAAAACTTTTTCCAATATGTATGCAAGTACAAGGCGACGTCACATCTTCCATTCGAGATTGCTTGGAGACATCAAGGTCTTTGAAACGGTGCATTAGGGAAAGTTAAATCCCAATCCTGGCTCCAGTTTCGAAAATTGACAAAGAAATCATGCTAGATGCGCAGGATTTTGGATATCTTACGGTTGGGCAAAACATACAGGGAGAAAAAACAGACCAGCGTTTATGTTGGTTTATGATCTCTTTATACTACTGACCCCTTCGGATAAGGATGCCTTGGGTGTAAGTCCAAAATGGACGGCACAGTCCTTAACATAACTTGGTGCAGCATCATTTGTTTCTGACGGTGGACACATACCACGTGATGGCATCTTTCTACAAAAAGTTGTTCAAATGATATTGCTTGTTAAGAAAACAGAAAAGAATTTCAAGTTGAAAAGCTGGGAATAAAATTACTTGTCAAAGGAGGGTTGCATAGTACCTTAGGCACTCATGACATGATGTTTTAAAGAGGAATAAAGGCACACATTCCCTTGAAAGTGTTCTGTCGAGAAACATATCATCACGAACAGTTAGACTGTGATATTACATCACGTGGAACACGAAAAGTGCCACCAACGTCGAAGCAGACCGCTGAATAAGCCATTAAAAATGGACAAATTCAACGCTTCAGTATAACGTCTCAAAATTGTTCATACATTAAGACCGAGTCCTGTCAAAATACAGTCCTACTTAATCATTCCTGGGGAAACACTCATACGGTGCCTTACTCTAGAGTATAAAAAAGTAGGAAAATCACACTGAAAAAAGATGAACGGGCAGGTCATGGAAGGCACAAACAACATGGAAGTTCAATTGAATTGGTCCGTATGCCTTGCTACGATTACAATTTTCGTTGTTAAGTGTGCAATGTTTAACCCCAAGAGGGCGCTATAAACAATCTAAGAAGAGGGTTGATATTCTAGAATCGAGGCATGGCGCTGAAAAATCGTCCTAGAGCAGACATTTCTGTCAAGTATTGTGACAGCAGAGCTAGTTCTTTAACTTGGTACGAATCAGTTCATTGAATACAATAAATATCAAACAAGTAGGTTTTAGAGACCAAAAGGTCTGTATCTTCACATCAACTGTTATCTGAATACATATCAACTGTCAATATTATTACAATTCAATCTGCCGACGATTTATGCTCGAAGCTGCTGCATTCTATAATATAAACAGTAAACTGCAATTCTTAAAAGAGAGGAATGAAATCCTCAGATAACCTGTTCCATAAATATGTTACAGCTTTGCAGTACATCTGTATTTAAGTTTTATTTAAGTCTCCGAAGTAAAAACAATTTCAGAAAATGTTGGTGAAGTCTTTAGTCGATACTGAATTGAGGAAAGGGTGATTGATCTATCGCCGTTTGGTAAGTTAGCCACACCCCTTAGACAATCCTATGGAATTTGTTCGTTGAGTTTTGTTTGTCTCAGGTTTTGTACGTCTTGCGTCCATTTTTGTATTATGTAAATGGCTAATTGACATAAGCTGCATTGACAGGATTCTGTCGCGAATTGAATCACTACACTAAGTGTTCCTATATGTTACACAATAAGAGAGAACTTCCAACAATGAACCACAACTGGCTGTGGTAAGCTATGGTAATTAGGCCTACATCTTGTCTGACCGATCGGACATTCGTGTTACCGTACATCCAGTGTGGGTAACCAGTTTACATTGTATGTTCACTGCGTCCTATATATCGCGAAAAGAACAATCCACCCAGTAAGCCCCGCCCACTGCGCACGTAGAGAGAAGTGCTTCTCTCCAATGCCACACTACATGTTTCAGCCGCGCGCGTTATTATGTGCATGCACGTGCATAGGGTCTAGTGGAAATGAATCATGGTTTTTGATTGGTCAACATCGATTCGCAACCAACGATGCGACCAACCTCGACTGGTCGCGAATAGTTGACCAGACTAGTCCAACCATTGTCGAGAAGGGTGCGTTCGCTCAGATTTACCGATCTGCAGTTATCTATGGTCCTTGATCGAACTTGCCCCAAGCTAGCACTGGACGAACACTCAGTCTGCGTTAAATTCCAGTTCCAGGGTTCCCTGTAGCACAACCTCGTCCTCATGGGTACGATCTTGATGCGCCATGCTGGTTCCGAACGCCATGCCTTGAGCGATCTTAAGTGAAGGAACGCACGCATGCCTTGAGCGATCTTAAGTGAAGGAACGCACGCGCAGCCCAAGGAGTCGAGGTTGCATGTGGCACAATGTGCAGTAGGCGTGGTTAAACTTCCGATGACGTCACATTGCGTTTACAAACCAGGACCGTTTTCACGGAGATGCTTAATAGCAGTAAAGTTGTACTAACTTTGACAAAAAAAATTGCTGACCTGAAGAACTATTTCATAGCGATGATTGGCGTGGTTGTGCTAACAAATGCGCGTGCACACGTTAGCATGCCTTTGGCTGTGCTTACGTGTCTCCGTGAAATGCATGGAGACTGAGCGTGAAATCGTGTGCTACGCAGCGCCGTGAAGTTGGACCCAGGATAGACTTATCGTGTAGAATCGCTGTCACAACACACTCTGAGTAGACGGTCGCCAGTTCGTGGAATTCAAAACCAAAGACTTCTCCTGTTTTCAATACTCCTACAGAGCTAATGTACAGACCATGCAGTTGGAAACCCACTGCAACAACTATTAACCACAACTTCATTTCTGCAACAAACGTAGCACAGTTAATGACCAGCGTGAATTACATTACGGAAAGCTAATTATGTACAACGTGTTCTCTTACCATCAGCAAACACAACAACACAACACAAGAGGGCGCAGTACAATTGCTCCATTAATCCTCTCTGTTTAGTGCGAACATTATCCAAGCTTGTGTGCTTCTGCCTGATCATCGCCGTTAATGTGTACTCACAGCGTTGTCGTCACTGAACGGAGTATGGTACTGTATTACATACTATTCAGTTGGTATTTTAGTGTCTCGTGTTGAGTCTGACGGAGGTACTGAGGACAGACACTAGACTGACATCGATATTTTTTCATATCAAATGTAACTTAAAGCTAATTTGCAAGATTTGTTTACAACTATATACAGCTATATTTGTAATATATCGTACAGCATTTCTAGACTCTATTTTATGCACATAATAAAAAGCTACGTAAGGAAACATTCATCATACTGCTGATGCCGAATGCGAACTTTTCTTGAGCGGCTGATTTTTCTTGCGCGCCGGGCTGAGCCCCGTCGGCAAAGGGGTTTGGTTCTCGAAGAAAGTCCCCGGCAAGTTGGGAATGAAGTCGTCATACTCCGGCTCGTCCTGATCGATCGAGAAGTCGCTGTAGACCAGAACACTCTTGAGCTTGTTGGACGTTGGAGAGAAGCCCGAGGGAGGGGTGTTGGGGAGACGGCGGGGCGTGCGTGGTGTCATGCCCGACCGGGAGCTCTCCCCACCGGAGAAAGTCTTGGCCAAGCTCTCGTCGCTAATGAACACTGACTTGAGTCTGTCGGTGTTCTGCTTTTTATCCAGCTCCGGAATGCGAACGGGCGAGGTGGGCTCACTCAGTAAGTTTGTGGCGCTGGCGTCATCGGACTCTGCGGTGCTGTATAGGGCAAGCTTAGCGGCTGTCCGTCCATCCTCGTCTCCTGACGAAGTGCGCTTACTCTCGGACTTTCGTGTCTTCCGCGCGCTGCTGGCATGGGGAATCTTTTTCCGTTTGGAGCGGCCACCGGCGCCAGAGTTATTTCTATCGGGGAATCGCTTCGAATTGCCCGTATGTCCGGGAGCAAGTTCGCCAGGAGAGGAGAGTGGTGACGTCACTCCTTTGTTGCTTATGTCCACAACCTCGTTCTTTTTTGGGCTAAAAGTTGACCTAGGGCTTCTTATTTGCATGTTGTCCTTTGACGAAATGTCAGTCATAGGGGTGACAACCCCAAGACTCTCTGTGTCCTCAAAGAAGGCTTGTCTTGGGGTCAGAGGTAGCTTTCGAGGCCTTTGACCGCTCGGGGATTCTCCGTTGACCAAGGGTTGTTGTACCCCGACCGGATGCACGCTATTTTCGCCGTGCGCGGACTTTTTTCTGTTTACCGGTGTGTTTCTATTGATCTCGGCCACTGTCCTCCCTTCGTTAGGAGTCGGGGGCCACTTGGTGACATGGTTCACGGGTGCCGGCTGTCCCTCGGGTATGTGAGGCAAAACTTCCGGAGTTCTGAACTCATTCTGATTGAAAGTTTGATTTCGGGAGAGGGCCATGCCTAGGGGTGTGAGCTGGCCCTCTTTATTGACGCACGGCAGGTTGCTGTCGAAGCCGTGGTCGCTGCGGTGATCACTCCGGTGGTCGCTGTGATGATGATCGCTCTTATGATCACTATGGCGGTTATCGCTATGGCGATGGTCACTATGACGTTGGTCACTATGACGTTGGTCACTGTTCCTGTGTTCACTCCGGTTGTCACTACGGTGATCACTACGGGGTAGGGAGCCATACTTCTGCTCGAAGCTGGTCAGACTACCAGCGGCACTGTAGCCACGCATCGCCAGGTATTCCGGTGTTTTGGTGGCCAGCGTAGTGGTATTCTTATCCGTCCTGCCGCTGTGGCGGCTGACCTCGCTCTGCGAACTGCCCGTGCCAATGTGGTAGGGTAGACCCACCTTGCGCAACCGCTCCATCTGGATAAAGTCGGTGCGGGGCGAATGGTAGGGGCTCGGGATCTTGTCCTCGGGAATCTTGGGAGGTCTCCTCACCCCCGTGGTATCGCTGCTGTGCGTGTGATACGGCGAAGACAGGCTCACGTTGGACTCCGGCAGGTAGGCCAGCCCTTCGTCCTGGACCATGTAAAGCTGGCTGCGGTCGCCTAGATGACCGTCTGGCCGACCCCTCTTGCCAGATTGGTGCGACATCTCCGACTGCGAGGAGCAGCTGTGGCCGGGTGGGCCCCACGGCCGCTGGCCGCCGCCCGCCGAGGCGATGGAGGAGCCGGGTCCCGGGTTGGGCCGCAACTCAATCTCAGTGGCACTCTTCGACTTCCTGCAGCCGGTGAAGACGGTGATGACGATGGAAACGAGGATGACAGCGGCACACAGGAAGATCCCTACCATCATTACCGTGTTATTGATGGAGCCCAGGTTCAGACCGGCTGCCTCCTCGTCACCCGTGGAGCCCGCCGCCACCGGCGTGGTCGGGGGAATACCGCCGTCTGTACAGTAAAAAAAATACATACACAACATTGTTAATTAACTGGGCAACAAGCCCCCGATTTGCTCAGGTTGGAACCAGCGTGGAAGGAAGGTCACCCCAATGCTTGGAAACAAGCCTCGAATTCAGAAGAAAATAAGCCATCGTTACTGGTGGACATATTTACAAGAACTCACGAAAGTTTCAAATTGACAAAGCTCGCATTTGTTATGACTTTGGTACTGCTGTCCTCGTTTATATACCGTCCCTTAGAGACTGCGCGGACCATTTCTCATGGCAGGTCGTCCTTTCAGTAGGATATCCAATGCTACTTGTACCCCCTTTCACATTTTTGATTGGTGGATTCGGGCGCGCAATGTTTCGTTGCTGGGTTACCAGCTATTGACATCATATCGCTACAGATGGAAACAATATGTGATAAATGGTGCCGGTGGGACCTGTAGCGCATACAGTGTGAAGTTCGTGAGATAATTTCCATCGCTGTCTCTAAAACCGCACAGTCGAGTCAGTTGCCTATGGGGGGAGGGTTGTATTGGGGCACCTTCCCCCCCCTCAAGGTATGTCGGCCTAACTCCATTTATCCGAGCTCAGAATTTAAAAAGACCCTCCAAAGTGTAGTGTTGATTCAAAATTTGACCATACTCATTGATTCAAGATAATGGTCCAGAAAAACTGCCAGATGGATCAAACTAGACTCCATTACCACGGCCCGTCAGTGAAGCTCAAAACATTCCCCCCAAAATTGCTTTTCTATGATTAGGCCGTAGATTGGTAAGTATCACCTTTATGTTTAATATATATATACATAAATACACTTTTTTCAATTTTGAGAGTTGTGGCTGGAGCTGTTTTTTCATGATTGTTATTTCTGGTCCTCTCTGTATATTATGAATGGTTCCACAGCATGAAATGCACAGCTAATCATCCGCGTACTCAAGATTAACGGCCGGGGGTCATGACCTCATAAAAAGGCAGCCATCATTCTACATCCGGCGGCTAATGTCAGACGGGGTCAAAGGTCAAGACACAACAAGAGACCTGTGGAAAATACAGCAACAAGCCAAATTTTTGAGTCAACTTGTTTATGGCTTTGTCAAGGTTTTACGGACAACATTTGCGCAGTTTTAGAGCATGGGAAAACAATTGCGCGGTCGACTTAATGTCGAGAGGCTAACGTCAAACGCGGATGGTATTACACCTGTCACGAATAAATATACATGTACCACGCACACATTTTTCATAAGTTCAACTTCAAGACTTCGTTTTCTTGAAAGACCCCACCTATTCGACATTAATATCGAATCAAAACTGCACCATGGGGCCAGAATAACCATATCATATTAGGTGCATTATGTTTTATTTAAATATATATGGTTACAAAAATTCAAGAGCTGAATCAGAAACGGATCATCACAAAGTCACTGAAATTAAGCAGCTGACTGACTTTAAAACTCTCCAGTCACCAAAACATGCACTATATCAAGCTCTCTGGGCAGCTAACCAAATCAGAAGATTCAAACTGTAATTATATGCGATTGAAATTTCGAGCAACTCCCGACTCTGATCGAAGAATATTAGGTAAGTCAGCAATACACCCGAGGCTGGCACCTTTTACTGCATGTATGTTAAAGTACAGAAAGAGGGTAACGACGTCATGCATTACACGCACAAGCGCGTATTTGCCTACTTTTAAAACGACTCTCGGTCAACTCTTGCGCACGCGCGGGGAAGTCCTTTGAACTGCGCACACTCTCGATGCCCATATCCATTCAGATGATCAGGAGATAGCCATAGCCATTTCTGCGCATGTCCTGGAAGAAATAGACACTAAAAGCAGGTTTATGGGTGGCCGTCGTACTGTCCCTGCGCGAGCCGCGCAGGGACAAATCACCTTTCGACAAACTGCCTGGTTAAGGTAGTAACTATCACGGTCACCTGTGACCCCAACCAGTCATTAATGTGAAGCCGGGGTCACAGGTCGAATAAATATTATTCTTAGACTCAGGCTCGGACCATTAATCGTTTGACGAAGAGAAACCAAACGCCACGAAACGATCATCAGTCCCTAGCACCCGCCGTTTCTGAGGCGAGGCAGCCCAACTTCAGGCGTGATTCGTGGTCGTATAGCGCAGCAGCCAGACAAATTAAACCGTCTTTGATGAAGTCGTATAAACGTATACACTAAGAAGGCGCGTGAATACCTCGTCGAAATTCCAAATGTTTAAAATGCAAATCCCGGGCAAAACTCTCCCAGAGCTATACATGTAGCTGAGTCCCTAACGTGAATATCAGCCCTACCCATCTTCCTACGGAGTTCGTTTTCTAAAACTTCCATGTTACCATTGAGGACAAAATAACGAAACTTGTCCAAAAAACTTTATTTCGGCACCGTCACGATCGCTGACAGTATTTATGTCATTAAAGCAGTAAGGCTGGTTTTAAATTTGCTTTTCTTTCGATGGCCGCTAGAGAGACGCTGTTGTAGTGAGCGCGTCACATCTGATGGATCACCGCGTGCCATTTCGCGAGTCGGCACTATGGATGAGCAATCATTCCACAAATACTGACCGACCGTGGACGTTATTGAAAATGTCTCCCGTCTTGATTTACACACCAACTAATAACAAATTAGGGCATCTTTGAGCACCCATTTCGGCTGGGTGCAGTCGTAAACGTACTCGGGCACGATGAAAGATTGTCGTAAATGGAGATACTCTAGTCTTCCCACTGTTTGAATCTCTCGCTCTCTCTCTGTCTCAAACAAATTTGTCTCACCATGAACGAGTCTCGGTATTTCGATTTGCTACCAATCACAGAAATCAAAAACTCGTTTCTTTTTACTGTTTCATTGGATTCACTCCCCCCCCCAAAAAAACAGTTTTACAAAGGAATGCATATTAAAGCAAAGCACGGCAAAATGGGTGATTACTGTCAACCTCAATGAAATATTGAAATGTTCATTTAGTTAATTTAGTCGTTTAAAACATAGGCTTTCTTAACTTACTGTGAAAATGCCCTTTATAATTATTGGGTTTTCTAATACAATCTTGTAGCTTGATTTCGTTTCTTTTCTTTTAGAGTCCAATCTTTCCAACTAGAATGCGTACGTCGACTGTACAAGCTACAAGCCCGTCCAAGGAGGCCCGGATAAAGACTTAAATATGCAGACTCAACCTCCCGCGAGGATAAAATCAATTATACACCGTGGCTGATCCGTAAATCATCTACAGCTATTTAGAACGCTTAGTGTCGCCAACCGTCGTCACGAAATCCTGCTCCATCTCTGGCGTTTATCCAGCTCATAACCCTGTGCACATGGCGACTTTTGGTCGAGTTTTGAGAAAACACGACATCTCTCGAGAGAATGAATAAATTACTTTACAGGCCCGTAAGGGGGGGGGGTTGCAGGAGGTGCGTCCGCAAACGCCCCCGAGCGACTAAAACGTCCGCTTTTGAAGCAAGAAGAAAAAACTGGAGCTATAATAGAACATTTTGCGAAAAAATTTTTTCTTGCGCTTCGGTATATTTCGCCTCGGTCAATCCCCTCTTCGGGACTTTGCTTGTAACACCCCTAAAACAATTGGTACGACCTCATGAATCCTGTTATGTTTCAACATAAAAAAAGCAATAGATCTAGGCTTAGTCCGCTTCGATGAGGATTCGCACCCCCCCCCCACGAAAAGTCCTTGTCACGGGCCTGCTGTATTAAGTGAGTTCCCTGTGTGCCAAGCCACACTATGACTATATCTTTCTTCGAAAACGCTAAAATGAACAGAATGACAACCCCCTTAGTTTCCTATAAGGGAACAAGATCCTTTCCAGTTGCAAGGACTGACCAGAAACCCAGGACCAGGCACTTTGCTTCTACTATTCAAACCTATACATCACATTTAACACTCAATTAAAACTACAGAGCAAGAAGCTGTTGTATAAGTGAAGTTGATGGCTCAATGTAGCCTACGCACAAGAGAGACACAAAAACATGACCTGAATACGGAATTGACACATTTATCTCTTAAAGTTTCAGGCCTCAGTTATTTTGGTCACTTCTAGAGAGGGCGTGCATTTTATTTTAACTGGCCCGGCAGAGATCATAACGTACTTCATATTCAGCACCACGACAATATAGATCATAACACCTTGCTTGACACGCTCTTTGCAACGAGGTTGCAAGTCACTACTCGAATCTATGTTCCCCGAAGTAATGCATACTTGAAGTAGATCGTCTGTATTTCAAATACTGACCCACCCCTTTTTGTGAAAATAAATAAATAAGACCCCCCTGAGAGAAATAATTGTTAATTTGGCACGATTTCAAACACTGACACACTCGGAGACGTAAACATTTACCTACCGTTCATGGTTGTCAGCTAACGATCTGGCGGCGTGCTGCGCGCTGTGAAACACGAGGAGAAATGCCGGCAGAAACGGAGGGAAAAACCGACACTGGCCTCACTGCAAGTTCAAGTCTGAAATATTATATATTTCACCTATTCTGATCCCATAATTCAAGGCCCACTTCTACTACTTGGCGGGACCCATTCACGTGCCGTGTGCGGTCACTCACTTGACATCTGTCAGCCAAACCGCCGGCTACCACTTCATCATCACTTCCATGACAACCCCCAAAGTGGCATAAACATAATCGACCGCCATTTTGGTTTGCAAGTGTCGAGTTGTTTGAATAAATTTCGTCATCTCCTCCAAAAATACCTTCTAAGGTGTCGTTAAAAAATCTTTGCGGGGGAGACCAACTGGGTCAAAAGAATGTTGCACTTCATTTTCTCTCCAAGTTGGAATTTTCTCGAAACCAAACCCCAATACACCAGAATACTAAATCAAACTAGATTAGATTGGTCCCAACAGGCAAATGTTACAATGATGGTTGGGAGCCTGTATACACGTGTCTAAGGTGTAACATCAATGCCGTGCGTTACCCGTGTGACGTATGCACTCGTACAATATATTAAAAAGGTGTGTTTAACTGCACAAGGTTTTCACCACGGATTTCTTGCAATGAGACAAGTCCGCAACATTTTACAAACAGTTGTAAAATGCATACGACCAACGCGGCTGACATCACGAATCCGTCTGCACTTTGAAGTGTAAAATTCAGCAAGAAGGCAACATCGACCTCCTTGGACAAGTGAAATCCAATAGTCCACCCTTTTCCCTTCTAATTTTCTGCTCCTGAACACCCAATTACCTGGTCGTCCCAGGCCGTTTAAGGCTCTGGGGAGCGCGTGTAAGTGGATCAGCGGCCGAACTGATTGGATATGTCAGCGGCTGAAACACGGTCTGTTGGGGAGGACGCGCCAGAAGACTTATTGGATCGGGGAAAAGTCATCGAGGGGGAGAATATCACGCAAGGAGTAAATTGAGGAATAAAATTCGTTGGACTGTTGTCAGCGCACTTTCTCATTGCTGTCTGACCTCAATTTAGAGCGCTCAAGAGCCAGCACTTGTGTTTGTAATGGCTAAAACAATCCTTAAAAACAAGATCATCCAGCAGAAATTCTGCAGTGATTTTGATAAAATAAGAAAACCACACGCTCCGTCACCCAATCTGTTGGTTAGTCAGAAGTTGGTAAGCAAAATGTGGGGGACGGTAACGCATTACAAAAAGCGCGGGTTTCTTTTTTCATACACCCACAAAATCATTAGTTCCTTCTTACCAAGACTACTGTAGCGGACCCGAAAGCCACGGTCTGGTTCCCCACCGCTGTACACCTTGTATTCGATGTACAACCGATTGCCGGTGGACTCCACGACAGCCGGCAGCCGGCTGCCCGTGTGGTAGGCCAGCACCTTAGCCCGCTGATCTCCACCGTCCCTGATCCGCATCCATTCCTCCTGCGGGTGCAGGTTGAAGGCTCGGAACTCCAGTCGCACCCGCTGGTGGTCCGACCCCACCACCAACCAGGTCAGCACCTGTCCGCCCGGGGACGCCACGGTGCCGTCGGTCAGTGGGGAGGTACAATCGTAGGGTGAGGAGGCGATAATGCCGCCGGGGTCGGCGTGCAGCGTGCAGCCGCCGCAGGTGCAGTTGGGCTTGACGGTGGGCTCAGAGACCATGTCTGTTGGATCTGATGGGGTGTGACAATATTTCCTGAGTAGTTTATACAGCAATCATCATAAGCTAATTGCAGGAGCGTTGTTCTCTTCAGTTATACTCAAGAGGATGGATTTTCAGAGATCAACTTTCAGAGGAACCATGATCTTTTCGCAGTTGGATCTAGTGAGTTTTTTCTATTGCTGATTTTCATTTGTCACTCTTCATTGAACGTTAGACCTGAATAAATGATAGTTTCTGCATTTCCTGAACATGTTTTCATATTACACTTAAACAGCGAGGGAGGGAGGGGGTTGGCGTACGGATGATCCTATCGTACTAAATCTGCATTATTTAAAGATATTTGTCCCACCTGTGTGCGCTGGACACACTCCGTAATTGCAAAGTTGAGACATGACGGTCTCGCCGACGCAAAGGGCGCCACCATTGGCGGCCGGTGGGTTATTGCACAGTCGGTACCGGTTGCGTTGACCCTCGCCGCAGGTCACGGTGCATGCGCCCCAGTCGGACCACACGCTCCAGGATCCGTCCACAGGTGGGCCTGCGAGAGAAAGGGTGAAAAGACGGGGGGAGATGTGAACGGCCCCATACTTAAATCATTGATTGACTTTCAATAGCACGAACATTGTCGTCTGGTTCCTTATCCCAACACACTCCGACGCCTTTTGCATAAGGTCACGTATTCCCCTGCCGTCAAAAACGACACATAGAGTGTAATGTCGGTATGCCAGGACGTCCATTTTAAGATGCAACATGTGGCAGTTTGCATTTCAAAACAAAAGTTTAAAAAGACAAAGATTCGGAATATTGTGGATGATTTCAGAAATGTTTAGAAGCGTCGGGTCACGGAACCTTGGCGATCAGCTGACGTAAATGATTCTCTAAAACAGTCGGAAACCTTTGGGTAAGGAACAGAGTATTAACGCTAATGAGGCTATATTAAGTATTCAATTAGTATCCCATAATAAGTAGTTTGTAGTTGGACGACTTACAATTATTGTTTTGTGAGAACCTGACTTCAATGTTGGGTTTCTAAACATGCACCTTTTCAAACTCACATATCACAGAAAGTAAAGCTTTCTGAAATCTAAACCAAACCAAATTGTCAAGACCCAAAAAAAGTTCGTTCGGTGGTTCAAAACAGACAAAGTGATTACATTTCTAGCGAAAAGCAGCCAGACGTAAACCGTTAACAAAACCTGAACTTAAACTCGCCCCCTTTCCTCAGTTTCATAATTAAGAGCCGAGCTACCGTATGATACGCATCTACACGCCATTGGAGTCTCTCTCCAAGTCGATAATACGACCCTAGGGCTTCCTAAATGCGGCGTCACGGTGGTCACTGCAATAACACAGCCAGGGCACGAATACACTCCTGACGAGGAATCGGTAATGATTCGGGACAGTGCTTCACGGTTTCTCGATCATCGTCATCATCATTATCATGTGAAAAGCACGAGGGGAGCCTTTGAGCCAACATCGTGTTGACAAATCTACGGGGACTTTACGCTTTGGAAGTTGGAAGCAATTTAGAACATAAGTTTGCAAGTCGTCAAATAATAACCACGCTTCAGCCCTTTGTCGAGAGGTCCCATGAAAGCATGCCTTCTGACATGCCGTGAGTATGGTAGCCCTGGAGGGACATCGCCAATCGTCAATATTTACGTCAATATTTGCGACCAAATTCACGACTCGTTGTGTCTCCAGTCGCAATTATTGCCACGATTTTTTTCCAGCAAGCTTGGTGGAAATGAAGCGTTCACACGCACGCGCAATGACCTACATTTTTCGGCTTGATCTCAAGTCGTTATTCGACTGGGCAGCTTTGGCACAACACAGGGGGGCAAAACGTTAAAAAGCACTTGCTGTGTCTATAGCCGAGCGATTCCTCTCTCTACCTGGCTTGTTGGAAAAAAATCGCGGCAATATTTTTGACGAGTCATGAATTTGGTCGTGAATGTTCACGGCAATATTCGCGACCGAAGAGTGGGTCGTAAATTTGGTCGCAAATATTGACTTCAATATTGACGATTGGCGATGTCCCTCCAGGGCCACCATACGTGAGCAATTGAACCAAAAGTATGATTAGGGATAACCCTTACTTACAGGGAAGCCATTTTTGATCGTCTTCCCCGAATCTATCATGTTCAATGGATTCTGGTAAATGAGGTGGTGCCAAACGATTTTGGATTTCAAACCTCAATTTCTTTTTAAGATGCGGCTCAAAAGATTTACATATAATTTATTACAAATTTTAGCTTATCCAAAATGTAAAACTGGCATTAATTAATGACTTTTTATTGATGACGTTTTGTAGATGTTATTCTTACTTCGAAGTTCCAAAAAGAAATGTTCACCTCACTTTCAATTCAAGATGGCCGACACATGAACAAGTCTATAGGGTCAATCCTGGACACACATCGGTCGCATTGGGTGTGTTCGAGTAGCTTCCACGAGGCCACCCCTCATGTTGGGATCGCCGTGTACGCTGCGTGTGCCAGAATGAGGGTTGGCAGTTGAGCCAGTGTTAACTCTTGGAAGAAACTTGAACGCACCCACTGTGGGCAACACGAAGAAGGCTATGTTTGTATCTTGGAGTCAGCGTGAATACCGGTATGCATTTGTTCACAGTACAGAGCTGGTTACTCAGTTCGATGAAGATCGCCCTCTACAGCAAGTTTTGAGTGAATTTCAACCTTATCAATCAGTCCACATGTGAATTTCACAAGTGTATCGGGGACAGCATTCAAGTATTTTCCCCGAAGGTGTGAAGTTGAAGTTTGAAGGCAAGTTAGCAAACTCTGACAGCATAAAAAGAAAAGCCAATTGTCTTTTTTTCACAACAGGCGTCGACAAAATTGGGCCAGCTCCGAATTCTGATGGGAAATTTATCATCAGGGCATATCTTTACTGTCTGGAGGGCAGTGCTATCTTTCCTGCCAATTATCTCTCCACCTGCCGTATCGTCTGCGCGAGATGCCCAACGTACGCGCACTAGCAAACCGGGAGGAAATCACACACAAACACCGCGCATCCCCGGGGCGAGTAACGAGACTGTACACGGTTAATTCGCCTTTCCCCAAACTGCCTAGATATTGTTTCGACTTCCCTTAACTTCCCGGGGGCCCATGCACCTTTTCCTATCCGCTCGCTTATACCACTCGCGGACGGTCGGCGGTGACTCATTCTGCGTTCCCCCTTCATTTTTTAATATTTCGCAATGGATTGTGGGATACTCAGTTCCCTGGGTGGTTATTTCATTTCAAAATGCAGTACCAGGCAAGCGAAATATAATACAAAGACAGCCGTGCGAGTTGCGACTATTTTTTGGTCACTGGCGGTTTCTTGTAATGAATCTGTTCTGGCCGTTTTCAGGCCTACCATCACACAGCAGTAATTATATTGAATTACGACCTTGCAGTGAGACTGTCGCGATAGGAGACGGTAACGGTGCCAGTCTATGTGATCCTTCGCAATATATTTGACTGGCTTATGGTAAAAGAGGGCAAGTCCCGGAAGCCTGGAACAGTCAGCACCATTAACGATAATTAGTCGGACCGTTTGAAAGGATCGAGCAGCCCAATCCGCGAGAATGGAATTCGGTTTCTGAGTACGTTCTTGAAGGTGTCCGTTATCATGGCTGGTCTTATGCATGCACTGAGCTCGCTGGCAAATCTTTAAAACCAGTCTATAAAGGTGATAAACATTTAACAGCCAACATTAAATGATATCCCATTTCTTCTTTGAAGTTTGTTGACGGAGCAAAAGGATATTTCATGCAAATTGAAGAACGCAGGAAGCATTTTGTTTGGCTATGGGCAACTGATCTCCTAGTGCGGAGTACCAAGGGAGAAATCCTTGGGATATTGAGATCCATGAAACTCAGGCTCATTTGGCTTTTCACGCTTCGTCCTTTGACGACAGATTCAATTGGTAATTGCTTTTTTGGGGGGAGGGGCAAAGAGGGAATAAAGGTAAAATTTATTCCATGCACGTGACAATGCCCCGAGGCTGCAGCTAAACATTTACCGTACAACCAGTGGTAATTATGATTTCAAAAAACGAGTGAAGAACAGCGAATTACTTTCCCGCCCGCCGGGCATGCGCGCTGCTTATACTAGATGTGGGAGTTTCCACAAATCGCGTTTCGTCCACGGGCAATTATTGTGGTATAATTAGTGACGGCCCAGCAGGGACTACATGAGAGGCCATGTCACTCTGGAAGGTTAGGAAAATAAACACCCTACAGCTGGCGCGAGAATTCACTTGAAATGGAGCTCACCGTGAGATTTATGGGCTGACACTGGGAAATATATTGCCTTCAAACATGTACAGTCTTACTACGTTGTCATTTCAGAAACACTCTCGGCATGGGATACACCATCGGAATTTTTCCTATTTCCATTCGGAAATTACTTAATAGTCGTTTCTGAAAGTTAAAATGTGTTTTTGTGGAGGCAGGGGGACTAGTTCCAAATCAAGTGTTTTTCATTGTGTGTATTTTATTTAATAGAAAAAACACATTGCTTTCAAATTCACTTTGTCATCTTACTTGAAGTATTAATATTGTTATTTTGGAGTATGGCAGATTTGTAAAAAGAAATAACACAGGGCTTAACTTGATTTACAGTTACATTTTTTTATGTTAAAGTGTATCGTCTGTGTTAATTTTTTTCTTTTTCAGTATTTTTATATCTTCCTTTGTAATCTTTTTCTTCTTTTTTTAATCATTAAGGCCTATGACTTTAAATCTTCATTTTTTTAAATATGTAAATCAAACCACAATTCGACCACTAAAACGGTCGCGAGAGTTTGGTAATAAATAAATAAAAAGAGGAAAAAAGGTGAAAATCACTTCGGTGAGCACTGATAGCGCCGTTTGCATTGAGTTTCTGTACGAGGAAACCAGTGAGTTGGTTAGTGCTAAAAGAACGACTTACTAAACGGACTGACTATCCGTACGGCTTTCTTGGTGCTTCTTGATGTCGTTATACAATAACACCTGCGACAACCTTTTTAATTCAAAAATTTGCAAATGGTTCAGAACATTGGTTACTTCGACGTGCGCAAAATAAACAGCAATAATAGTTTACAGATCTCTCGCTGTCAAATCAAGTGAACAATTGGAAACTACTAGTTTGGCAGAATTATTCACTCCAAATCGGAGAGTTCTAAAACGGCCACCTGTTCTCTTTGGGAAAATCGATATATGACAATTGTTTTTAACCTTGGCTTTGTCCGTGACTTCAACTCAAAAGTTCTAAGGTCAAAGTTTAGAGTATACTTGCATTAGATTCGTACATTTAATGCAGGGAAGGAGGCTGCTACTTCCGTCAAACCCTTTAAGTTTGAACTTCCATCAGAACGGCTAGTGAGCCTTACCCAAAGAACACCGAATGTCCCTCGGGCCAATAGCCTTTCTACACTGGGCCGGGGTCGATCGAGTTCGTATGAAATGATGATACGCGGCACGAAACAAAAAAGGAAGAAATTTGTTGCATCAGGGTAATAAATTGGCTGACACGTGGTTGGGCTTGTTGTTTCAGATGCCCCAGCGCGTCAAGCGATGCCGGATTATGATGCAGAATAAATGTTTGTAAAAAATTTAAAGGTTGTATAAATATGACCCGGAGGAATGACGGACACAGTGCGTCGACACTGGAACCCTGAATGACAAATGGCATCTACGCGCAATCGAAATCGTCATTTTTTTTCCTGCTTGAACCACAAACACCGATGTGGTTAAAGAGATGAGAAGTTCTTCGTATTTTGGTCCGGAATTCGACAAAACCTTTCAAAGTACTGCAAGACTAATGCGTTATCTTCCTAACCCGTGCGCGCTCATTCATTACCAAAGAATATTCTTACATGGGTTTCACATAACAGGTTATAAAAACAGGAATTCCTCCTCAACGTCAAACCATAAGGATCACGGCCCTTTACATCTAACTATGCTAGATCCAACATTATGATTTCAATAGTCCTTCTGGGAAAGGTTTATCGGCTAAGATCTTTTACAAAAATTCCCAAAGATACGATTACAAACTCACAGACATTTTTGGAAAAAAAAGAACAAATTGCTGCAACAAAATCCTTCAGGGTTAAAATATCAATTCACAGTTGGCATGATTAGTTTCAGCTTGTTGTGTGAAATTCAATCGACAATAGGCCTAATTCACACCGAGGACACTATTAATGTAATTACTACACTAACTGTTTTCAGGCTATGACATGCATTAACATGTGCATGGCTGTCTGAAGCGTACTCCGCTATACTTTTGGAATCATGACTTCAGGGGCATGGACCTACATTTTTTTATGCTTCCAACCAGCCTGAGGTAGAGCATAGCGGGCCTCGGCAATATTTCACTTGTGACCTGCTGCCATCCACTTTTACAGTTAACAAGTGGAGCTCCGAGGCACAACGTTCCAGGTCTCCTTTTCAATCGCGGCATGCCCCGCATGCTGGACGGGGCCTTTGGTCCCTAATTCGGGGGACGGGCCCAGTTTGTGAAGGTATTTGGGTCTCATCTCCATTCGTCACCATGGATTGAATAGAGGACAGTCGGAGACGGAATCGGCAACATTATGTGGGCCATGTTTATAGGGTTAGTGACACCAGTTGTGAAATAGGTCTAAGCTTTGCGGGCGTTGTAAACGCCTTTCCCTTCGAATGGACACAAATTTCCAACACAGACGCACAGTATAAATGTGGAACATAAAGGGTCATGGTCTTCGAGGTCCCTGTCCTTCAGATCCCTGATTTGATTTATTTTCCATACGGTGCACTTTTGGGTGAATGTTTGAAAAAACCGTTGCTCGGCGGGCCTTGAGTAAACGTCCAGTTCTATAAAGTTGTCTGTTTCCAGTTGGAGCCTATGCCTATACTCGGGAAGCATTGAGATATATCCAAATGGATTCCCCCTCCAGAGCGAATTCGATAGGGAATTTGTTTTCGTTTCATTCTGAGCTCCTCGTTATGAATGGGAAATCTTGACCAAGGGTTATTTTTACTGGATTTGTCCAATTTTCCATCTAGGCCCCTACATCATTATACCACGCATTACGCATACTCGTCAACCGGAAAGTCAGGCACAGGTAATCTTAAAATCAATGGGGTAGGGAGCTAGGCGCGACCCATCCAATCTGACTGTTCACCGCCGTTAAAAAGAGGCATTAACAGCAAAATGGTAACAATCGAAACGTTAAGGTAATGTCGTCATACGATTTGTTATAGGTGCCAGGCTAATAAACGAGACCTAATCTATAACACGTTGAAGCTAGCAGTTTTCCTGGATTAAAACAAACTTCGAGGCTGCAAATAACTATTCAAAACTTAACCTTTTCAGCAGGTAACAAATTGAAAAGTTACAATCCAGGATTCAAACCACAAACATCCGTCAGAATTATTATTCCTTTTCCTCACTATTCCACGCAAGCTAGCTCGACCGCCCCTTTTTCCTGCCTTGTGCCCACGACCCTATATGCTGCTGCTGCTGCAGGTGTTTATTATAATGTATTACCTGCACGCTTAGTATGGAGGCATTTTGCTCTGTAAGCCTCAGTAGCTGCGGATAGCCCCATCGGTTGAGCATGCTATGTGCAAGTCGAACTCAAGACACATGTTAAGGTCTAACATTGTCACATTAGCTGTCGAAAATCAGGTCTTTAAGTGCAAACTTCCGTCCACGTGAAAACCCGAACGCGAGACTGTTATGTGTAGTGTCGGGTGGATCTGCCCGATGTCTACAGATCCTTTGAATCTGAGTACTCCCGTTGCCGCGAGGAAAGCTAACATTTTAAGAAAAGCGCACTTATTTCTTACTCGTTCGTTTCTTTCCTTAGGTTGATCACTCCATAATCTCTCGTGGTACGATTTCACTGTCAGAACGCATCTCGCATCCGATTGACAAAGGGACTGGGCCATTAGACGGATATGGACGAGGCGATGGCGGTGTTTTTTTTTTCCTCCAACCCCATCAGAAAAATTCAATTGAACGCGGATGTGCGAGCGATGGCCTTGTCAGCGCACACTAATGAAGACATATGACCCGACTCTGTTTTAGAATGACGGTGCCTCCGGTGGTAAACTGACGAAATATAATATTTCTGCAGTCAGAAGACTGCCGTGCACGGTGCTTTGTTATAAACCCCAGCACAGTGGACGAATGTAAAAGTCCACTGACGACCTTAAAAACGTCTGCCTAGGTAGAGCTGTAACCATTTTTTAGACCAAACTACCAAGAATTTTAATTTAAAATTCAACGAAAACTTATTGGAATTACAGAAATGAAACTAGAAATAACATTTCGGTAAAAAGGATCTAGTCAAAATCTGTCAAGGAAGGAGTCACATTTCCGCGGCGGAACTGACATCCCCCTGAAAGGTCTAGCTTTATACAATCAAGCACAGCTTTCTAAGCGTTTCTTTAAAAAGCTTTTCGTCTTTTCGTAATAAAGAATGTTTACAACGAGAACCGGGGCACTGCACAAATAAATCTCCAGAAAGCCACTCAGTGCCGAGTTGCTTGGCGATCTCTTTGCGCTGAGAACGGTTTCTGTTTCACCTGTTAGGAGCCATTATAAATTGGACGGCATTTTCCACATTTTATTTTTTATACTTTTTTGGCTGATGGAACTCGCTGCCGACAGTGCGTGTTTGTACACACAAGCCGGGCAATCTGCGACACAAAGATAGCGGCCAGGCACCGTTTGATGTGTCCGACTCCCGGCATGATTTAGTAGAATCTCAAAGCATGCAGGCTCGGGGAAAGAACGGAAGGCGCCTCGCGATGGATTGAAGAACAAAGTGTAAGTGCTGCGAGTGGTGTGCCTTCCTTGTTATTCTCGAAATATTCCGGGGTGCGATTTTATACTGTGTACGGAAAAAGTGAAAGACGATTTGTTTTTTTTCGTCTCGGGACACCTGCTATCAGAAGCCTCACCGGTAGAACGTGACTGACCAAAAGATGGCTTGATCAGCGGTCGCAGGCAGGCTTTCCCGCTGAAAGTGCCCTCGGGGGCAAGTTGAGAATGAAAGGATGGAAACAACACCGGAACGCTATATCCAGACGAGATCCGACCGGAGCCTCTCACGCAAACATTTCGGGTCGCGCGAACAACCTTCATAAAGAATTTTGCAGCACTACAACGGTAAATGCTCACTTGTTAGCATTTTGGGTCTAAACAGAGTACATAAGGTTGGAGTGCAAGGTGACATTTTTGAGGAATGTCTGTTTCCGGTAACGATCGACATAAAAATTAAAGGCAAGCTTAAAAACTAATGATAAAGGGCACTGTAGCCCCAGTTCTACCGAAAACATTCAAGCACAGGAATGCTTCATTTCTACAGGTTGGAGTGCTTGCCAGGCGGGTACAATTAATCATGAATGCTCGCGTGGATTTTATGAGACTCATTACATCTGATTAGACAATTGTAAAGAGCCTGACAAACAGAGATGCCAGTTCAAACCCCACTGTATGGGAGAACGGATGACAAATCACAGTGCTCAAATGTTGCTGTGCTGTCACGATGCTCGATCGAGCTAAAAAAAATCAGGGCGCGACACCATCATCAAAGGCATTAAAATCACGAGTTGTTCATTGTATATAGCTAAAATAGGATGGACAGTAAGTAACGTGAGATTGATTTCTGAAAAACTGAACATATGTCCCCAAGACCCTTTCTTATCAGCTGATTCTGTCAGGACAATTTTTGTTATCTAGATTTATTCTCGTGACCCAACAGTAAAATAACTTTGCACGTAGCAATAGAAGACAGGTACAACCAAAGAGGATTGAGCTCGATACTGAGTAGTTTTTGAGACGTGTGTTGGCGGAAGACAATACAGACATTTTTACACTTAAGAACGATCTAATAAAGAATGGTATTCTGTGCCACGAAATCCCTGATTGAACAAACTGCGACTTACCTATCGCTTCAACGGGCACACAAAGGATCTTGTCCCTGTGAGCATCCACAGCTCCATTCTTAGCTGTGCTGACGTACACAAAGCAATAACCCAAGTGGTCTAGCGAGAAATGGGAGCAATCGAAGATAACGGAGGTGCCCATCACCGTGACCTCGGTGACATAGTCCAGAGTTCCTGTAGGCCGGAGCTCGAACCTGCCCGTCTCGGCGTAGACCCTGATTTTGTCCCGGTCCCCGCGGCAGTTCGGAGCGTCGAAGCTGACTTCTACGGCGGTTTGGTCTGGGCAAGGAAAGACCGTCTCCCTGGGGAACGTCACCCGGTAGCGCCCGCTCCATGCTGCCTCAACCGGCTGGCTGGTACCCAGGATAAGCCGCCGGTAACTAGAGCAGTAAATGAAAGAGTAAATGCCGGCCCTGTCTATAGTCTGGCACTCGAACTGTTCCAAATGGACGGCCGTGAGAGTTCCCACCTCTCTCTCCACCACCACGGATCCATGACTGGAGGTTATCATTTCCGTCTGGGACAACGTCCTGTTGACGTCATGATAAAGCAGCACCACTGAATTTTCGTATCGATTATATTGCATATCCGTGCATAGATTGGCCGTGGTCGTCACGGTCACCGCGATGCCACCTTCCAGGGCCACGTGCGTCCTCGGTGCTATCACATTCACGATGGGCCAGGTGACGTGGATGACTGAGCTGGTGGCAAGTATCTCTCCGCCACTCGTCCGTAGCATCCGGACCTCAAATTCCCCGGCGTGGTCGAAGTAGCTGCACTCGAAGCTGACGTTCCCGTTCGGCCTGTTGGGAAGGCCTTTCTCAGTCCGGTAGTTGTCCGAACCAGACAGGTCGCGTAGTTCCAACACCCCGTTAGGTAACACGTCATCTCTGGGTCGTTGGAACTCCACCGTGACGTCACCATTAAGGGCCACATGATCATCTGGCACCCACAGCCGATGACGTCTAGCACAGCTACCTAGTCTTATGCCTGTAAAGAAACAACAAAAACAAAATAAAATGCTGGCTAAATAAAAATGACTCGAATGATGAAATGCACTGGAACCGTTTTCAATCCTAGTTTCGTCGTATATTGTATCAAGGTAACCGCTGAGGCAACTCTTCTGTGATCGAGTGCAAAGGCCAAGGGCCATTTTTATTTGGTTGTCAATAATAATAATAAATGTAATGAGTGCACAGAACAACGTCTTTCCTACATCTGCAGGATCTATGTTAACAGGAAGAACGTGGGTATCCACGGTTGCTACCATGAGTACCTTTAGTCTGTTCCTTAATCATCAACTTTGAATTGCCAACTTACGGTAACTTCTGTTCCTCATGCGGAGATATCGCCCCTTCCTCAAAAGAAAGTGAAACTGGAACAGTGACTCATTTTAGACGATCTTTTACAGATTGCAGAGAGAGTTAAGGTACAAACCATTACACACTGATGGATGAGTGCTGACAGAAAACCAACTGGTTAATTCCTGGGCAAACAGCATCTCCCAGCCAAGAACACTCCCAAACCCCTCTTGTGATCCAACACCTGTCTCCCAGACAACGAGCGAGAGCACCAGAATTACCGGTCGTTCGATTCCCTGGCACAATACAGAATGCGTCTCGCCCCAATCGTTCTGCCCACAGCCTGGCCGGTGTCGGCACTAAATCGACCGCGCATGATGGACGCGATTCGAAAGACATGCAGGGGTTGCGTCAGCGACGATCTCTACCACGGTGAGTTGGCGCGAGCCACGGGTGAATTCGAACACCGTCCTCAATATCATGATTCATAGCTGTGCTGGGTTTGCGTTTTGGGGTTTCGTGGATCTGATGGCACTTTGTCAACGAAAAGCTAAAAATCTAGTTTCCGTGGTACGGTCGTAGACACAGACATTTGCGGAAGCGACAATGGTGACGCCGTTTGACCAAAAATGAAAACAAGATGGCGTCCTAAACTCCAAAATGTTTTGTATGACATACTGTGTAAAAGGTTCTCGAAACCTCTTGCAACTGAACTGGTACTTCTTTACGATATGTTACAATCATTTCCAGCTGTTTCACTGAAATGTGGCGGTTTCATCTGTCAATGATTTGGAGAAAATAAACAAAAATACACAATACTCAAGCGAGAGGAATGTCGTTGTACGTCCGTCAAGCGTGTCAATATAGGCCTACTCTACCGACTTGACGCAGGCAATCGGCAAAGTCAAATAGGATTCAAATTTGTCAACCGTCAACGTCCTTGTTTGCGCCAATATCGATTGAACGTTTCCATAATGACCGTGTATCGTTTGGGAGTATACAGTGATTATCTCGGCATGCGCCGATATAGCAGGTAGTCTGAAACAAAGGATAAAATTGGAAAGCTAACGGATGAGGGTTTGCAGGGCCTTGCAGTAGGGGTCTCATCGAGTTGTATAACTAGAGTTCTGAAGCTCAAAAAACCCAAACCAACGGGGATTGTTAAAGTGGAAAGAAACCGAGGTTGATTGCCTCAGAAACTCAAGGGGTACAACTGCTTCGGTAAAAACTGTGAACATGTACAGACCAATACGGGGAGATGCCACAATTACTGACCTGGTGCCGAACTAACACGTGCATTCTTGAACTTAACGCGCGCGTTCATTTGGCAAATCACTACACCCTATTGATGGATTGGCCTGTAACGCGCGCGTACCACCTGTCCACGATCGCTGTCACCACCGCAATAATGGCTTGTAATTCTTGGGTGCCCAATTACAGTATACAGCTCAAGTTCTAATGCGCCTGCATTAATCCCAGAAAGAGGAAAAGGTTAAACCAGCAAACAATGCACAATACAGTGAGTCCAATAACGATACCCATCAAAAGTGTATTTAGAGTGATATTGGGATAGCTGTTCTCACTGTGGCCAGTGGCTACGTTTCGTTTTCAAACGAAAGTGTCTCACGCTTTGCATCTACACGCCAAGAGAGAAGAGAAGTATGCCATCAAATCAAATTAGCATGCGTCGCTGACTAGCGGGCTTAGGTCATAGTAGACACGGGCTAGAGTCGATACTTACACTTTCCACGTAAAACTTGCACCTATCCAGAGTCCCCGGCAGGCCAACCCGGGTCCCAAAACAGCGAACAACAAAAAAAGGGGCTCGGGGGGACAGAGCCGCGAACGGTACCTCCCGTAAAAAGCTCGGGTGAGAAAGGCCAGACGGTCGAAGAGCAGGCCAACAGCGGGTTTCTGTGGCGCATTCTCGGGTGCTGAATACCGGATTTCGGTTGGCATTTGTGCCGAGCTCTGCTCCCGTTCTTTTTAAAGGCCCCAACCTGGGTGTTGTTACTGTACAATCAAGGGCATGATTTACAGTGCGTCGCAAAAGCTTTGATATACAAACCACTCAATACAATCATCAATGGTCTAACTTGCATAAAAAAAACCCTGAACCATTTATTATCCATGCAGCTAGCAGTGGCCTGGTCTTACGCGGTACCTCATCAACTTACTACTTCAGGGACAGTTAAAGGCGCCAATTCGTGGCAAAACACAATTTATGAGCCCGTGATTTCGCCTATTGAATTTCATGATTATGTTAAGATAGCTCTTTTCCTCAAACTAGTGTATGTTCCTTATCGGTAGGATCATCAAACAGACCGTTCTTGAGAAGCACCAATAGATCATATTTTCCAAAATGATCCGAATGCAAGTGTACAATAATGACTTCACGTCTTAAGCCCCATTGCTCGTAAAATCTTGTCAGGTTTCTGGGGAAAAATGCTGTTTTACCTGAGAGAAGAAAGACCAGCAGCCACGCCGCCTTCCACGGCTGGAGCCCCACAGACATACTGCCGCCCCCGCTCTGCAAGACGCTAACCCACCAACTCCCGATGTACCTCCAAGTCACATTGCCTCCATTAGTCTATTCCTTCCTCCATGTTAAGTCCTCGTGCTTGATGGTGCTTGCTTCACAGCTCCTGTCCCTGATCAGAGAGGACAAAATAAACCGATCAATACCTGAGGGTTGCTGTCAACACGAAACAAGGAGCGTCTGAGTGTCATTTCTTTGGTCATACGTGATGTCAAAGCTAATCGGTAGATATTATGATTTATACACACTTGCCAAATCGCGACGGAATTCACAAACCTCGCGACTTTCAAGGACCCTCTTTCTGCCTCGCGTCTGTTGCGTGCCTTCCAGGAGCAGAGCACTAACGTTCTACCTCGAACAAGGCAACAGCCAGTTACAACAAGGGCAAGCGTATTGAAACACTCGAGTTGTGTCAGAAAAAAAGGGCAAAGATCCATGGGAAGGCACGGGAACAGGAAAATCTCGCCCTGTGAACCGTGCATCAACAAGAGCTGATATGTGGCCAAAAGGCGTGGGCAACATCACCTCAGCATAGATGTTGACCTGGTGCGTCGCACTGAGGTATTGATTTCCCAAATACCATCGCATCGATCGGCACGTTACCTGTCCACATGTAGGACAAGTCTTGATGTGCTGAAAATGTTACACTGGCAACGTTCATGTTTCTTTTCATTACAGTGTGACAGTACACACAATACGCTAACCATGCCCTTACGTTGACCTAACCCAGTCTCCCATTCATCACTCGGGAACTGTATCGCGACACAGCTGGATCGACCAGTGATAAAGCTCATCACCATCTAACGGTCGAATAACAGATGGATGGCCAGAGTCCAAAGATCTTCCCCCCACAATGCTATCAACGAGGACACTCATCAAACGCCCCAACGCTCGGGCCACCCGCCTGCGTACAGATTTCTGTTTGTTTGCCGATGTCCGAAGTTCGCCGGACGGAGTGAATTATTCGCCCAACGGCTCGTCTGTAACATTTCGGAGAACGCCGCGCATTACAGACCGTTTACAATACGGAGCTAATCCCACGTGATATTTGTAGCAGAGAGCCCTTCTTGCGGGGTAAAAAAACGAATTGCACGTACACCCTCATCAAAACTTTAGTTGATTCATGGATCGTCGAAGCAGACGGGAGCCTGCCGTATATAGAGACATATCTACTCACCCCTACTTGGGCACTTTCTCTTAATAAAGTCATGAACCTAAACCTTTCTCCCGACCGCTCATGCAGTGATGAAAGCTCATGGCTCCGGTACCGAGCGCTAAACTCTTTGAATGCACCCATCAATTAATTTATTCAGGAACAGAACAAGCGTGTTGAATCTTACCCACTCAGCGATAATGCATACACATTGTCTAGACTCTTGAGTGGAGCCGAAGACTACTATTTGCCCCGGCTTAACGGGTAAGCAAAAGACAAACACTAAGTAGCAGCGCTGCTATGCAAAGTGGAAGCTCAGAGCACCCCCTTACAGCCACTTGTCAGACACCACACGTCACGACAGCGGGGCATGAGCTGGCAACCAAGTGCTCTACAAACTTAAGTCCACCAGACAAACTTTCTCCGAACAAACTGAAAGAATCACCAAGCTGCTAAGCTTGCAATTATATAAGACTAAGTACACCATTCACCTGAACTCAACATATGAGGAATTCTACAGGAATACATTATTTGTGTTCAGCTGTAAGATTTTAGGTTCTGTCCAAATAGCATGTGCATGGGCGCAATAGTAAACTGAATTCTCGTTGCAAATTATCAGCATTGCAAAACGCAGATTTATTAAGGTTATTTCTTTCCCCCAACATTACGAACTGTTGCACCAAGTAATGTATGTTATCGAAGTCTCTCATGCCGTACACAGAACACATCCCGTATGCATACTTTGTTCACAGTGTCGCCAGAAGAATAGAAATCTAAACTTACCTCATTAGAATAAAGGGAAAATTGCAATCCACACACGAGGAAGATATTAACAACATTCGGACCCAGGACTCCACTGTATTAATTTCGAGTCAAATTTATAGTAACTGTGCAAGATTGAAATAACGTGGATAACGCCAGCTGAAACACACGCCGAATAGTTGCAAGAGGAGTACACGGTTGAAACGTTAGCTCCAATCGACTGGGCATCCCGGTAAATCGCCAAAAATATTAGAGCCAGGTCTCGTAGTTCCTGCCGCGAGAATATCAATTATGAAAGTATCAAAGTTAGCCGAACAGCATCGAGAACGAGATCACCGCTTTTCACGGACGGTGCACGGGACGACTCGGTGGGGGTAAAGCGCCGGTATTAGGGCTGACAATGGCCTCTATGCGCTGATACAGGAACTGGTGTTGGGAGAGAGAGAGAGAAAGAGAGACGTGCTTACCACGGCATTCATGCACAACGACAAGCATAATACATGTACATGTACACGACGGACGAGCAGAGCTGACAACAGGTACAAAATCCACTGAACCATGCACTGTGCTGGCTGAGACTCATGACTTCCACGTTACCTCTGCAGGTGTTACTTTACGAAACGTGAACGTGGATATAACAAAGCAATGTAAACAACCTTTCTCATGAAGTATCGTCTGTTCTTTCATCCGAGGTAAAGAGAGACAACCCACAAGTTTCACTCTCATTATTTTACATTTAAAAACTGAATCTAGAATGCAGAGATGCGATGCCCCTTTCTACATAGTGCGGCCATCACTGCATTAAAAACTGGAAGCACATCTAGTGTATCCAAGCAGTATGGAACAGCTTTGAAATCGGCCTCAAACTGAAAGGTTGCATGATTTCCAACAGGCCCTGTATTTGCTCACTCGTCAACTGGTTCATGGCAACAATGTTGCACCATTTTCTTTTCACGCCGGGATTATGAGCACCCCGAGCGCACTTTCACTGAACCAACGACTGCCGATCATGAACTCACACGGTGCTGCAGGCGATACAACTACTCACCTGTTGGCGTTTCTTGGTCGTAATATCCATACTTATGTTCGCAATGAAAAAAAAAAGACACTGAACGACCCGTCAGCATTTATCATGTCCTGACTGAGTACGGCATCATATCATGCGTATAGAAGCTAATACCACCAGGTGATAACTGTTGAAAGTTGAACGGGTCAATCGTACCGCGGACGTGTGTTTATCTCCAACGCAAATGCAAGCTGAAAAAAATGGCTATTTCTCTCAGTAGAATGTAGGCGCCCGAAACACATCAACCGTTACATGTAGAGGAGCTGATGTCACGCCTCTGCCGCTGAATGTCTATCTGCTTGTATTAAGTGTGAAGTGCACGACATGGTAGGCCCAGCAAACAAACGAATAGGTCCGACTGAACGTGATCCCCACAGTACACAGATTTGCGACTTGTCTCCGCGGTGGAGCCTTGAGCTAAGTTACGGTACTCGCTTTATTTGGGGTTGTACCCCCTTGAGGCGTCAGCCTGGGACTCCTATCCCGGTCGAAAACCCCGTCGTGCTCCACAAACTCTCAAAAAGCTGGGCCCGTACCGTAACTGACTAGCTCCTTTCTCCTTCCTCGCGCGTCACAAACACCAGCACCTTCCAACAAAAGAACTACCCGGGAGAACAAATTCTATACCCTCGAAATTTATATTATTGCTTTCATATTCCTTTTTGGGGGAATCAGTGAATTCGGGAACAATTTGGCCCGCATGGGAGGGATTAGTGAGGGATACAATAGAATTTAAGCCTGTCAACAAAAGACCTATGTGCCAACCCGGTGTCGAGTCGTATAATAATGTGCCTCGCGCAAAAAAAATTAAAATGGCGAAGTTGGGTGCCCTGCTCCAAATGTTACACGGTTTCGTCAGTATGGACACGGATAAACATGTTTTCTGAAACCGTTGAAGGTGTAGAAGAGATCATCTTGACTTCTGAAATCAAACAACAATTGGAATTTCTTGATGTGTGGGAGCCAGCGGTGATTCAGTGTATCTTTTCAATTTGCTACTTCAATACTGAAACGGAAAATGAAATAAGTTTTGCCTGTGGTAAAATATTGACGGAGTAAAAGCAGGTTCATCTTCATACATACGCAGTGAATACACTGGTCTCCATAAACTGTTCCAAGATATTCAGCTCAACAGTAAGATATCACATTGGCAACGCTGTACACAAGACACACCAACGGTCAGGACGTCACGCGTAACCATGTACAAATTTTCAGATATCAACAAAATAATGTAAGGCAAAAGTAGTCACACGAAACAATGGACAAGCGCGGCCATGACTATTATACCAATCAAATCTCGCTTTAATTATACCGTGTCACTTCACGCCTGGCAACGAGCGTCAACACATATTATTCTATCCATTATTTATACATCGAGGCCTCCTTCGCGGCTGTGCTAACAGTGCATACGGAGCTGAAGTGGGCTATCTTACAAGCCACGTGTTTGTCTTGGCCTAAATATGAGATAAAAACACCATTAGCAAATCGGTATTACATGTACAGCATTATATCTATCGCCTGTTGGTGTCTGAACCCGCGGCAGTGTGTGTCTCGGCAAAGAAACGGATATTACAATAGAAATTCGTGCACGCTGCATATACAAGTACGACAGAATTATTAGGAAGCTATAGGTCTCTGCCTCGATAAAAACTGTCGCTAGCATGATTCATTATTTATACAGAAACTTTAAAATATGAATTCGATGGAGAACATAAAATAAGAACAAATGCACCTGTTCCCTTACATGTTTGATAGCTCGGTGAGACGGCTCACTATACAACTTAACGCACAATGGCATCGCCAACAATAAATGCAGACAGAGTGCCATAATGCAATGCCTTCAGGCCAATGAAAAACCGTGTATACCTCAGCTATAAATACCAGCATTACTCACACGAATCTAACCGTGCGGGCCACACAATTGTAAAAATGATAATTACTGTTAGCCTGTCAGTTACACAGGTCTGTTTGTATATCTGAAATGAAAATGTCAACCTCATGTCATTACACTTTGCATGTACAGCCAGGATGTTTTTGTCTGGTTATTTGTTTTCAAGCATGTCACAAAGGTGACACAATCCACTGCGCGACAGCCGCTACAAACTAGAGAACACAAGGCCGTCGATACCAGCGAGTTTCGGTTTGGTTTAGGTCGGCAGTTACGCGAGATATTACAATGAGCAACAATTTGACAAGAACGCTTACCAGCATTTCTGCTTGCGCAAGGTGTCGACAAGAACTTCGTCGGTTCACTTGGTAACTCCTTCAACACATCCAATCATACCACTGTTGATCAAGTTCATACAGCGTTATTTTGCCAATGTTCACGCAGAGGCAGGCAGCAACAGGCTACACCGATACCTCCCAGCACACGGATTGCTCGCTGCGCACAAAATTTTTTTTGGGTCAACAAGGTTGGAGTCTACTAACGACAGCTAGTTACGGCATCAATTCCACAGTGAAAGGGGTAAAAAAAAAACCAGCAAATTTCACAAGCTCAAGAATTCACCCGAGTATTTTGTCTGTCATCACTTACCAGGTTGGCCTAACTGGGCAACCACTGGAGGTCAAGTCTAACATCCAAATGGTCGTCAGATAGGACTCACAAATTCAACTGCGCTGACGAAATTAATTGGATCCGGCGGGCATGTTTTCCACAACCATCCGTGCTGTTGTGAATGTTACCAACTCACACACCCGCATGTAAATGCCGGCAATTTATCAGGTTTCTTATCAGCGGTACCCTACGCTCTATTCTTTTCGGTTCAAGCATGTGCAGCTTTAACCAAGCAGCCTTTTCTACTATTTTTTGGTTGTACCACTGCTTTCGCACAATCCCATCACCAGATACCAATGAATGCTTTTTTAACCGAACAATACACTCGGGGGAAGTTCAACATCGTGGAGTCTATTCCACTGGGTAGTGACTGATCAGTTTGTGTTGGTATCACAATACATCATGGTAAAGTGGGAGACGGGGCAAAGTCCGCAGGTGCTGTTTGCAGTGTGTACATAAAGTTCTGTGCAGGCTCCCACAGGTCTGCATGTTTTTTTGTTTAATGACACAGAAAAAAAGAGAGAAAAATCACAGAGCAGATGGGGTAAAAGGAGGCTTCTGACAATCACACTGTCGATCAGTTAAATAATTAGTCATTCCCTTTGTGTGATTCTTTGAAATGAAAGAATTCGGCTGGGGTTGATTTTCACGCTTTAAACAGTGGAAGGGAATGATAGTTCGTGGGCTCACAAGCAGAATGGATGTGTATACATATTTGAATGAGAAAAATTACATATTCCCCGGTCAAGACACTTTTCTTTTCCTCCAAGTACGATCTCCCTGCATTGGATTAAAAAAATTGGGCCCCGAGAGTGCCCGATTCTCACGCTCAAACTTACAACACCCTGTTCAGCCCCCCTGTTGCGCTCCTTCACGGACGAACAGGATGCAAGACATGATACAGAAGAGGGGTCAAAACCACACGAAAGCACTGCATGCACTTCCTCAAAAAGACCGACTTGCCACCCAAGAACTACAGGGGTGGTGGTGGGGGGAATGATCAAAGGTTCCCGTAGGGGATGAGTGTTGACGCCTCCCTGATACTGAGCAGCCACGGTGTGATACAGGCCAAGTTCACGTTTCCTTCGATCGGTATCAGCGCTCCGCGCTATGTGCGCTGTCAACATGATGAAGTCGTGTAACAGCTCTAAAAAGTGTCTGTTTAATTTTAAGTTGGACTTACGTGAATTTTGCACAAGGCCTACTGCACTTCAGTCACGTATCCAAATAACTTGTATGCATAAGGAATATAAAAAGAGAATTATGGTCGAAATGTGTTTGAAGAGTACAATATTTATAGCAGTAATTTCGTCCCATATACACTCACTATAATTATTGAAAATAAAAACCTTCCACGGAGCACTGAACTGAGGACTTACAACATGCCGCAACCAAGCGAGTTCCTGATTTCACTCTTGATGGGAAATATTTACGAAGGCCCTTTCCGACCGGACAAATTGTCTCTGTTCCACCATAGTCCTTTCTCTGTGGTTCCATTCGACCAAAGCACAAGACAGCGGGAGGCCTTTGCCGGCGGGGCCGGTTTTGTGGCGAGCAATCATGCTCAGAACGAGACCTGTGGGAAATAAGCCGTGCAACGCTGGAAACATTTTTTTCTGCCTGCTCTCAAGATCGCAAATTGGAGTGAAATTGGAAATCTAGTACTCGCACAGGGACTCTGTTTACCTCGCCACAGCTTTTCAGGACCATGTTATTGGCAACTGCAGCATTGGGTTCTTGATGGATTAATTCCGTCCAAATGTTGAGGGAGATTTAAACTTGTTGTATAAATTCACTCCATACACTCATGTTGTACTGACCTTTGGCATACATCAGCGATCTTGGAGGTAATTTTGTTATTTTAAGTTGGTAACAATTAATGAATCTTCAGGAGGTCTGCTCCGGCGCCTTCCCGTGGAAGAAGAGCAGGAACAGAAGCGTACTCTCAAGATGGCAGCCAAGCCAGGAATCCGTGGGTCACCGCGAATCTGGCCCCCAAAAGTGATTACGTAATCGACGGCAACACTCTCCCTACTGTTCTCGCACACGAAAGTTACCACTGACAGCATTCTACATGAAGATATTATGGGTAGCGAAGGAAAAGGTACACTTTCAACAACATCATAAAAAGCAACCAAGGGCCAAGAATGATAATGAAAAATACTGTTTGCCAACTGAACGAGATTAATGGTGAACTGTGCATATTAAGCGTTTCTCTTTACAGGCCTGCCCATCGAACGGAAGTCTGTCAGGTGGAATTTTTGAATACCTACATCCTGTTTTGAAACTATCCAACTGGAGAATCGGGAATACATGTACATTAATCAAACGGGAGCAGAGTGCGTTCTGCCATCAAATCCCGGGCAAAACCGGTGCCTCAAGTTACTCCAAAGTGCAGTGACACTATGCATGCAGACATCCTCTGCAGACACAGACTGTGTTCACATGACATACAGTATAGTCTGGACCCGGTGCCATAAACAAATATATGGGTGTGCACCCAGTCAGATTAGGCGGGGGCAACACTGCGCTGGAGTCTCGCGGGATTACACAAGGTTCCTCCGTTAGAGTGCGAGACAAAGAACCTGTACTTTTCTTTGACATTTTGACGAACGAGCCGGGCGCTAAGGTTAAGATGCCAGACTTTTGACAAAATTACCAAGGCTCACGCAATGACTTATTTTCTTCTCATCAGAGAAGCAACATTCAAAGTAAATATGAAAACCCCAATGGAGGCCCTCGGTAGAGAAATGTTCGATATGTCTATTCTCGTTGATTCCTGAGAGGAAAGAATCCCTTCAAAGACCTCCACGATATGCACCAAGCCGTGTAGTCGTCACGACCAACATAAAGTTGAAGTCACCTCATACGAAAACGTTTGAAATTTACAGCACCGACTCTATTCAACATTGGAAAGCGTGCATGCAATGAACTTTCTCAGATGCGCATTGGGGACAATTCACCTCTCTGAAATGTATGATAACTATTCGAAATCATGTTTTGTAATGAATAACATTTAAAATTGCCCGTGTAGCTCTTGACAGTTACTCTTTCAGTTTAGAAGAGTGCCATAATAGTTTGCCATGCATATGGAAATTTACATCAGCGTAAAACAGTGAACACGCCAAATACCCCTTGGACGATAAAAAATAGACAAGGTTGGAAAAAACCAACAGTTACACGGGAATATGTCAAATAGGGCCAACTTGCGTGGCTCCCTTAAGCTGAGCACCGGTATTTTATGGTACAATTCTGCATTATGCCTTATCCTAAAAATATTTCCTTCAGAGTTGCAGTATAATGACTTAGATGAAAGCTGACAACCGCCTGAACACTTTTCCCGGGTGGCAATAAAATATTCACAATTTCACTCTTCGCAATCAAGTCTCAAATTTAGCCAATGGGTGTACGTTATTCATTTTTTTTCTGAACGTCAAAAAAGAAAATAGTTTCAGCTGCATCAAAGAACCACAAGGTAATCCTATAAGCCGGCAAAAATGATAGCAATCTTTAACCTTACCCTATTTTTTTTGTTTACAAAACGGGTTCGAAATTTCATGAATATAGGGCAACTACCTCTTCGGCCTGACCCCTAGTCGACGTGATGGTGCGCTGGGCACGAAAAACGGGTGCACTGGGGTCCTAACATGCACTTTATTTCCATCCCCTTTCCTTCACCGCCGGCTTAACTCCATGGCTTCACTTGTCAAAGGTTTAAGCGGTACATTCCCTCGACTTTAATGAAGCGGCGTGCGCACGTCACCTTTCGCTTTGGCGAATTATGTCCTTGAATTTGCTATCTATGAATAATGAGCTTGCAGATGCCGGCAGGTGCGTTCCAGGTTTGACAGGTACAGCCTGGAGTCGTCCCGTATAGCCTCCTCCAAGCAAGCAAAACATAATTACCATTTTTTAGGCTACATGCAAATTAGCAGAGAATGAGTTTTCAATAAAGTGGTTCAAAGCATTAGGTTCATGCAACAGAAAATTAGGCCTGGGACTATTTAACAATTTGAATTGTATAGTTGAAATATCACCTTGCATGATAGAGAAGTGCGTAGGTCTCTTCATAAGACACACGTAAGGTAGACTTTTTGCATTTAATGCTTCTGAAAATGGAAAGAAGAAATCGAAGATGGCAGCAGCACAGAAAATACCACACCAAGACACCAATACTTGATGTTAACTAAATACCTTGTACAAATTCCCGAGTCTCTTTTTAAAAGTTTGAGTACAAATTAATCCTCAGGCGACTGCTCTCCTGAAACTTAATGATGCTAAAAACAACACATGAGACGAATAAAAATGAAATAACCATCACGAAGTCAACAACAACAGGCTAATATGGATTATGTTCCGTCTTTCCTGTCACTTGCTTGAAGTCTGCAGAGGGTGTGTACATAAAGAATCATCGATTTTCCCATTGCCTTCCACGGTTAGGATATTTTATGCTTCAGCGATGCGTCCGCCAGTTTAAATCTGTTTTTTTCTCGACTTGCCTCTCTCTCTGTCTCCCATGCATTTATACCTTGCCCATTATTGCCGGTCACTGGACAGTACCGAGATTGAAGAGATTTGTTTTTTCCAGCAGGGGAAATTTCTATAAAAGGGACCTACAGAGAGGCAAAGATTACATGGCATTTGGGTACAACATTCTACACGTATAAAAGGAACAATATATATAGACCAGGGACGGATCGTCAAAGTGATCTTAAACTCAACTTACTCAAAATTCACTGGCTTCTCTTAAAATTATCCTACAGATTTTCTACCTTTAGAAGGAATCATAAATGATTATAAAGCATGTTTTGTCAGTTAGTTAGCTCATTGGATAGCCTTGTGTCGCTATTCTCCTTTACTCTGCACAATTATGAGGCGAATTAGTCACATGATGGCACTTTTCAAACATTAGTGTTACAACTTCGTTTCCAATATCAACAGTGCTATAAACAAGTAGATGCTTGAAAGAACAACATTCAAGGAGACCACCGAATTGACATCACAAAACGAGGAAACGAATTTTCATATTTGTCGAGGGTCACCCGCACTCTCAACAGCGGCCCTGACCGAGTTTTCCTCACACCATTATTGTGCGGGCCGTCCGTGCTCATCAAGAATTCATCGTTTTAATTTAACCGACACCAGTCATGATGACGTGGAGCCAACGAGATTTGGAGGCTTGTACGGAGGTAGAAAACACCTATGAATGAAATTATAAACGAATACCATCATTGCCCACAAGTGTAGGTAATAATGAGGTACACATCAGGCAGGGACGACGTGACACTGGTTCGGACTTCACACTGAAGTTAGGGGTAAGGGTTAACTGATTTGTCACTACAGAAAAATACTGAGAAAATAATATCTGAAATTGATACTTTATTTTCATGTATTCCTGTGAAATTGGAAGGAGAGTATTTGACAGCACTGACAAAAGGATTTACGTATAGCTCTCAATATGAATGGAGACACTAGACAGTTCTGAATTTACTGACAGGTAAATTCTGCGGGTCATAACGACAAACTATTGTTGCTAATCCTGAGGAATGCATCGATCTTTTCCGATCCCTGGTAACCAAGACATCCAATTATCCGTAATGCATCACAAATGACGCGTGACCAAACGAGATGAACAAGCTAAAGAGAACCACAAAGACACTACGACGTCAGCCAGTAATTATAACGAACAATTGACAGACAATGCGAACATGCGCATCTATAGACAAGGCCATGTTTGTTGCCTGTGACGATGTCAAGTGCTCAGAAATCCTCTTGTGCTGAGATCGTCTTTGGGTTAAATGCACATGCGCAAAAGATAGGTTTCGACTACAACCACAACACCGCGACAGTCTGAGAACGCCACGGATGAAATATGCATCCATCATCCCTCCCTGGACCCCGGCAGGGCTTGCCAAGGAGACGAACGGTCGGTGTTTTTATGCGCGGGATGGCGTCGGCACCGGTCTTTGATCTCTTGTTTTTGCCGAAGTGCGGCCAGCCTTAAGGGCAATCATTGGGTAATGTCATGCTTCGTCTCATGAAGTATTTATTTTTTCTCCTCTTGCCTATCAACGCATCTTTGATGCAACGGCTGTGTGGCATCAGCCCACTCCTCTTTCGTCACACCTACATCCAACACACGTATACCAACCCCTCATTGATACCGATGTTGATGATAGAGAAAACTCAACAATTGGATACAATCCTCTTCTACCCAAGTATTCCTTGGAAGAAGTCCTGAGACTTCATCTCGATTTCTTTATGATTAAGCTCATCCTCGAGGGGAAAATGCTTGATTCGTACACTAGAGGCGGGTTCCCGCCGCATTATTCCTGAATAATCCCCCGGATGACTATTCCAAAAAAAAAAAGTTTCATTATTACTGCAACTGCGCCTGTACTCGCGGGGGGATTTCGGAGCGGGAAAACGCCGGTACGAAGCGACTGACAAAAGAAGTTTGGGAATAAATCAATCACGATTAAACATGCAAATGACCACATCGGCTGCTTGATTCATGACTCACGCATACCTCAGTCACATAATGAAACAATGTTTAAAAACAACTCTCTGCAGCTGCCTCTCCGTCCATACTTAATTACAGCAACTTGAGTGTGAAATTGGAGCATTTCACCCCAATGTGCGTTTGACATGTTTGTTTTTCACATTGATATATATACTATCCATCTTTCTAATGACTTTCAACGACAAAAAAAGTAATTAGAATGCAATGGAGATGTTGAGTGAAATTCTACTATACTATACTATTCTACTATAATTTTATATTTGATAGGCCTGATATAATAATGGCAATAGCTCGAAGGATTAAAATCGAAAACGTTCTACAGCAGGAAGTAAAAAAACTGACTACATTAACTACTTGATTTAAAAAAAACGTCAGTAAGGCCCGAGTACCAAGTCATTAAATACATCGCTTAGTCATTTTCCAAGGCTACCGGTACACAAATGGCTTAATTTTAAGTGTTTTCTGACTGGTACATATTATGTAGTAGGATGCAGTGGTCTTCAGGACTTTGAGTTCACAATAGTTAGACTGAACTCAGCTGCAAACTTGTTTAGATAGCTTTGGACATTATTCATCAAGCAGCGCTGAACTACGACTATCAAAACAGAGCCGTAAAACTAACAGTACACCACGCACGCACTTCATTTGGAACGACTTGAATATCAAACCCGACCAGACGTCAACAAAATGCTTAACTGTACAAAGTGGTAGGTTGCTTATCGGATTACGCTCTGCATTCGTAGATGCCACAGAGCGCTAAAATGATGCCATTTTCGTTGATGAGATGAACCTCTGAAGTAAATGAGCCAATAGTCTTATCGGATGAATGAGCAGTGGACAGACGATGTGGTGGAAGACGTGGCTCCTGCGCCGTCATTCGTTAGTGAGACGGAGCTCGTGGCAGATCAGCCAATCAGTTAATTGAGTGGATAAATCCGCCGATCTGAGACTGAAGCAGAAAAACAGCATGAACGCGCCATTACATTCGTTATCCACGCTACCGTTGTCGGGCAGACGATCATGGCGCATAACCAATGCGTGCTCTCATTACTGAGTTAACGATTATGCATAATTGAATTGAAAATCTGGTCTTCCTTTAGGGATTTTGGACGAACTACAAATGATCCATTTCGGCAAAATGCACAAACTATTCTTTACTTAACAAAAATTATGGCCATTAGGCCTACGCCGGACCATTCTGGTAAGTTACAAAGTGGAACTTGGAAGTTGGAATGACCACAGCCCAACACAGTTCTAAGTGCTTAACCCTGAAACGCGGCCAATGTCACAAGCTTGACTGCAGGACTACCCACACTCACAGTCAGGCTTCCCAAAATGACAACCTGCAAAACACACAGCAATTCATCTTTCAAAGTGCATCATTTCCTTGGATCTATGCAACACATCGTTGCGCTTCCAGCACAGTCTCCAAGTGTATTCATTTCTATTATATTGTATGCAACGATATCGACAACAAATCTTTATTTAGTCCAAACATCCAATTGCTCACCTTTTTATCATATCTTCGCAATGTCCGTGGGGTCAACTTGCGTCTCAATCGCCTCGCCTCCAACATCAACCACGATCACAAAATAGATCGGCTGTCAATTGTCCCAAATCTTGTTCTCGTTTTTCAACGGCCACAAGGACACCAAGAGACGGAAGGAGGGGTCGACAACTTAAGGAATTTTTGTCCGGCCATTGTTTAGTTAAACGTAAAAGCTGACTTTTACTAATCGACACCGGGTGACCCCGTAGCCCCCCTTTCAGGGAACCAACCCTAGCCTAATCGACCCGCCATCGACAGAGGTATCACCTTAAAAAGAGTCGTTGGGCCGAGAGCTAATAGGATACACGGTAATTGATAGTCACTTGTCTGATTCGATTTTTGAGAGATCTATAGCGTCTGGCCAATTGTTCGTAACAGCATTTCAGCTCGTTAGTAGATTAGACGATCTTGGTATCTTACACTCTGTCCAAAATGAATTGGCAATGAGTGTTTCGAGTTCACAATCCGTAGATAGAAAATGAGCATTGAGGTTAATGGATGTTCCTTCCCGGGAAGTCGTGTTTATTGTTAAAACGTGCTTACTGCGAATAGGGGATTGGGTCCCAGTTTACTAGAGATAATTATGGAAAAACACAAGAATCTAACAAACTACAATGTCGTGAATTCAATTAATACAGCTTTCGAGAAAAAAAGGCTATGTCTCACAAACAAGCGAGCAGCAATTTCAAAAGTAAGACACTTTGCTGCATGTTTTCGTTTCCTATTATCGAACTGACACCTATTTTTCTTAAGCGTCTTTTTTCGCTCAGAAATGGAGCAAATCATAAATATTACAGAATCCCCTAAATTAAATCTTCTTTCACATTACTCACCTTTTTTGAGCCTCGAACAGCAAGATCTTCATTCCGTCTATTACCTTTACCATCTCGATGACAGAAAGACAAACGGAACGGCATCGTAAAACACTCTTCACAACGCATTCCTACCTTGTTCTCCCCGGGTTTGTGTTGAATGAGCAACCCGCTGAGCCGATGGGGTCTTGCCGCGCGCCAGTCAATGAACGCTGCTCGGCAGTCAATGGAAGCCCCACCCGACCAATCAGCGGCAGCTTCGCCTCCCAGTTGCCATGGCGAGCCGGAGCCTCCAGAGCTGGCTGCGCATCCTGATCGCAGCCCTCGCTCGCATCTCCATTCTGATGCGCTGTCGAGGAAAGTCAAAGTCACTCTTGAAATTCTGTCAGTCTGTCCTCGGAGCTCTCCGCGTGGCCACCGTGCGATGCACTGCAACGTGGCGAGTGGACGGCGGCCAAAGATGACGGAACGAGCCCCGCGGTAAAAAATAAAAAGGAACGGGGGAGAAAAAGTGTCTTGGGAGAAAGTAACAGGTTCAACGTCCGGCCGGTGTGCATCTCAAGCAGCAGCTAGGCCAGCAGTTAGGGCAGTGGCTTCCCAGGCATCGATTTTCTCGTCCATTCTGTGGCTGATCTTGACGAGATTTTAATTCCCAAGGTGTGGACGGTGAGCTGACACAATAAGCACGCTCCAGTAAACCTGGCCGGCGGATCGCAAGAGCGCACGGGACCTTCTCTCTCTCTCCCTCGAGCTGTTCGCGCGTAAATTTGATCGCCGTAATGAAGTTATTCCGGGCGTTTGGCTACAAAAAAAAGGTCCCGCGGAGTCCAAACAAGAGAGAGAAAAAGGAAAGCAGAAAAGACTACACAGGAAGAAAGACTACGGGGAGGGAAGTGCTGTAAGGTATCGCCTATACCTGCCTGACTGTAGGATGCTGTATATTCCGCAGGGAGGCAAACAAGACCCAGGAAAACACCCATCAAACCCACGTCCTTTCCGCATCAAATGAAAACTTAATTTGCCTTACGATCTAAACTGATCGACTTCTAGCGACATAACATGTAGTTGAAGTTGCCGTGTTTATAACTCCTTAATTTTATCTAACATGCAGCATTCGAAACAGACACACGTAGAATATTCGGTGTCGATGGGCTAATTAATAATGTTGTATGCCGTGATAGTTATCCCTTGTGTAATGTGGCTCATTAACGTTGTCACTACCAAACAGCGAGCTATGCATAATCATTATGTTCAGAAAACCCGCTTACACCGGGTCTACATTGCATTTTAATGCCCGAACAGATCAGATTACCTGCAATGACACATTCTTTGTTCAGTGTAACTTAAAAGCGCGGTATTTTCATAATGCACCACGAAACTCCGATACAAAGAGAGTACACGAGATCCAAACGGATCAAATTCGGGGCTGGTTTATAGCCCCAAATTTCCCCCCGCCAAATTCTCTAGTTTCGCTCCCCTAGGCAATCCAATATTGTCACATGAATAAATATGAAACACGCCACAGAAGTGCGCGGGGGAAGACTTCATTAACGGGCACTTATATGGATGAGTTGGCAATGACAGGCGAGTGCAGCTATTGTGGCCGAGGGGTTGGGTTACTCGAAATGCTCGGCAACTTCTTTTGGCACATTCTGTTTAAAGGGATGGTATCGCGCGCAGTTTCCGACCTTGCTCTAAACAACTCCCCCCTCCCATAGTGCAACCGACTCACATCACATAGCCGCCAGTTTCTGTTTATACGACCAACGATTTGATCCAACTGATAAGAAACAGAAAACTTTCCGAATGCACACATTAGGATCAACCTTCCGAGGATGGCAGTTCAGTCGGACAAAATCTGGAGGGCAAATTTTCCTCACTGAGTCAAGTAACCTCTTTAACATTTACCGCCAGTTATTTCAAATGGTTGTACTTACGATCGACCGCCGGTGTTGCGATGAAGGAATGATTATGTAGAGATTTGACATGAATCATACTTTTACCAGCAATCCTGTCAAAAGATGCGCGCCATTATACATAAAAAAGGAATGATATAATCGTCACTGGACAGGGCATCCTTCGCCAATGCATGAATGGGGTTGTATCCCCGGACCACAGTCTTTCTACATGAACAGTGTCAAGGCTACAGCCTGCTTCTTTAAATAAGTCTAAATCCAGCAACCACCTCATCTGAATTTCACCACTCTCTTGCAACCATCAGAGAGGAAGACGACAGAAAATCCCATAATTGATTAAGAACGCCTGGCATTACACTTAACCTAAAATATATAAAGCAATGCATCATGGCCGACAGACAAAACAGTGTCATTAGGCATTCACCTGTAGGGTCAACGCTCTGTAAATGTACCTCAAATTGGCGCCAGAGCCCTTCGGTGTAGAGATATTAGCTTGCCCATCTTTTGGTAAACGACCGGTGGTGAGTGTTGTCTCAAGACGATCTGAAGTAGTCGTGGGAGAGGGGACTATCTCGCAGATGTTCGGCTGAATAACAAGCGCCGGACTGAGTCACTGCCGAGTTTTGTTGTGGGAAGATGAGAGGTGAAACCTCCCATGGTAGGCGCGAGGTAGCCACGGTGGATAAATATATACAGTCTCTGCAAGTTGGCTGATGTAGCGGGCTTAGCTTTCTGTTTCCACGCACATGCTCAGCATGATTTCCACAACCGAGAAATGCCATTTGAAAAGCATTAATTTCTACCGTGGCGAAGTGCACGCCTCTAAGTGCTCGTTCAAGATGTTTACACGGAATGCACTTTCGAATCACATCTCAAAACATCCCCCGAGTAGCACAACCGCGCATAAAAACTTCCTGTTATCGAAATTACACTGGATAGCGATCCCGCAATGCAAATCAAAATTAATGATCAAACAAAAGTTCAGTATCCCAGTATACTACTTCGGTTGACTAAAACATTAACTTCAAGCAACTGGTGCTCGGGACTAGCTCAGAAATCCCATCCACTCTGAATCATTATAGTTCTTAAAATATTTCTCATTTAATAATTTAGCTCCTACTGTTTTTCTCCAACACGGAATACATTCATGGTTTCATTTTTTTCAGAAAAAAAATCTACGAATTCCAAACCTGGAAGATTTAACAATCGTCTTGACTCAGACGGAATAATTTTTAAACCCAACGAAACAGACACGCGTCGATTTGGAACCGAATTCCCCAAACATTCTCTAACGGGAAGATGAGCAGATTTGAACCGAGAAATGTAAGCAGCGGCCCCTGGCAAAACTGCTGCATGCCTCGGGCTAACTTCCTTAAACCGCCCGCTACGGGCTGCTATCGGATTGCCAGTGTCCCGACCCAGCAGAGGCAATCCATCACAGCTGGGGTGGCTGGTTTCCCGCCAATAACTAATCACTTCTATAGATATCATATTGCTCATAATGCCGGACCACTAAGAAAACATTTGCCGGGCTGCACACAAAATCGATGCCAGCGACGCGTCTTATCACAGCTAACTTGGCCAATTTGGCAATAGGCCTACACGAGCTTTAATAATGCCAGGCAGTGAACAACTCTAAATATTATGCATACAACAAAATTCGCCAGGTACTTTTTATTTTTAATGTTCAGTCGTTTTGTGCATCTGCAACTCTTAAGCATACACATTTTTGTTTGCAAATCCCTTTTAACTTTTTATCATCGTGGTATCAAGTAGCCTATCAATATAAAAAACGTTAAGTGGAAGGTGTCTAAATTCACCTTAGAAGTACATGTGTACTATACTGCCATTACTTACGAAGACAAAGCTGGAAACTAATGCGATGGAAATACAGCATGTAAGTTAAATATGAAATTCTTCATGTTTTAACGCATGTTTACAGCCACAAATTTCTTCCTAGCTGCGAGGAAATGAAAGAGAATAATTTATCAGCAACCACAGAAGAATTACTTTATGTTAAAAGCTATTTTCTCGATGTTCAATTCATTCTGTACAAACCGCAATGATGCTCTACCAGTGGCAGGCCGCGTGTAATTCTAAGGAAAATCACCCCAAGGGACCTCGTTGCATGTAACAACAACCGTTACGAAAAAAGTCCCGGAAGCGTGACTGCATCGCAATTGGCCGTTCGACAACACACCATGCACGATCTTTTCGCTCGCGTCACGACTTTCCTTTTTTTTGTCAGTTAAGCGAAAAGGAAATTTAAAGGTCTAAAGTTCACTTCAAAGGTACACGCGAATAACTAAAGTAATACATGCCGAGAAATTATGCACTTTCTCCGATCTGGCGTTCGAAGTATACGTCCAAATACTTTGTTTGTTTATTTGACAATTTCCACGGGTACCACAAAAGTAAAAACAGCCAATAACACAATACAGCAGAATACAAAATACATGTACAAGTATATCCGAGGGATTGTCAAGGATAACACAAAAAGCTGAAAACAGCTCATTTCCATTATTTCCATTTCCTTTTATCATTTGAACTGAATACCTTAGCGACACGATCGGGTGTTTCGCAGGTTGGGTCGATTATTTTAAGCTTCACAATGGTTTTCCGCTGGAAATGTGAAGGTTTAATTAATCTGCAAAGTAATTCGTTCACCATTCTCTGTATTAATAGAAGTGTCTCGTTTCGCATCTTTATATCAAAATGCAAAACTGTTTCAGATGTGGTTGAGGTTTATCGACAACGGCTGATTGTTAACAGCCCCTTCCTTTGTGACTCACCTCTCTTCAGAACCACTCCCCCATATCCCAGTAATGGCCACAAATGAAACCGACGCTGAGATAATGGAAAAATCAAGCCGTATAAACGTCCCTACCGGCCCACAACAAATAAAGTGGCATTACACTGGCCAAAAAAGGGGAGTCGGTCAACAGTGTAAGACGTGGGCCCCGGAAAGAAAAGATCCAGTGGAGGCCTTTATTAGATTCAGAGCTTCGATGTATCCACGACAGTATGCTTCTCTAGTCCAAATATGACCAGCCGGTCTTGATCACACTTGAAAACAGAGGGGCTTTAAATTAATTCAGAACAAAAGGAGGAACTCTTAGACGTGCAAACTCCTGAGAAAGAGAACGTGCTCTGTTCTTCAAAAGCACCACTTTCCACTGAGACAGTTATTCACAACAAGCCTAGTGTGCGCGCCTCGAATTCCCAGAAAATGCATCAAAATCTCCTTTAAAAGTGGTCGACAGACTGGAAACTCGAGAGGGCGCGTTTTGCATTAGATTCCTCCACGAGAATGAATCATGCGAAAAGACGAATCACATGGAAGCCTATCGGTTTACGAGACACAGAATCCTATATTCCCGTGTCGCAATTAACGACCGACCGTTCATGACCAACCAATTACGATCACCACCCGACAGTTCATGTCCAAAGATTAATTGATTAACAAAAACCCTCACCGAATCCCGGCGGCCAAACTAACAACCAATAATCGCACATCAGTGGCGGGCAACGACATATCACGCTGACATTTTGTTTTTATTCACAGTCATTCCTTCTGCACCGCCGTCATCATCTTCTCCACACCCCCCCCCGTCTCGTCGTCCGGGTACAAGGAAGATAATAGGAGGTATCGTTGCCTTCTCCGATGTCTCCGAGTTGACAGACGAGCATCCGAGGACAAACAGAGGCTTGGCGGGTTGAGTGAGATGCTCACTATTGATAAATTTGTTCATCGTGACTCAGTTTTTTTTCTTCTGTTGTTGTCGGGGACCGTGTGTCCACTCGAGTAGGCAGATGCTGGCTTTGGGATGTACAAACCGCAAACAATCACTTCAACGTAATATGTCTTTCGACAGCTTCCACGGGCAAGAGACATTAAAACGTTGCGATGAGGTCGGGATGTGACAGGACCAAGGGGGGAGCGAACTGACAAGGAATGGGGACAAGAATCATGTTTATATGGGGTACAAGGCTGGAAGATAGAGGGGAAAAAACAGGGCATGCCACGGAGGGAGAGCAGGATAAGGAAAGTGGGACACTGAAGGATGAAGAACAACGCGTGTAAAACGAACAGGAAAACAAACTACATACAAAGATACACGACCCCAACCGAATCCATTCTCTGTGTGGTGTAATCTGTTGCTGCTGACTGCCATCAACGCTTGAAACATCAAAAAGAAGTTAGATTGTAAGATCGAATTGAAAAAGAACAAGAAAACGCCAAGTTATAAATTAATACTCCAAATACAGTGAAGAAATTACACAGAAGGTGTGAAATACATGTAGTATTACATAGATTTAAGGTCGGGCAATGTTGGACTAACCTCAATTTGGATTAAGCCGGTTGAAAGAATGACCAACTTTTTTTGGGGGGGGGGGAATCTACACAAGTGCCAATTTGGGCCAATAATAGGATGCAAAATACCCCCTTCTTTCAAATTCCCCTTACTTAGGAGGCAAAGGCGTTTTCTATACAGTCTACAGTAAATGTACAAATAACAGCCATAATATTCTGCATATTATATTGATAAGACGCGGGCCTTTGCGTTATTTGCGAGACAAGTCAACGCAGTCCGCGCACTTCAGACGGTGCGGTTTCCCGACTCATTTCCGTTCGGCATTGAACTTCAGCCGGTCGCTCCAAAGACTGGCTCATTCTTACTAATCGATGGATTAATGGTCGGCGATATCACGGCTGACATGACAATTACACTAGCGCGGTCGGCGGGCTTTAGAGCCAAGCCCAACTACGCTGAGCTGGGGAGAGAACAGGCCCCACAAAAACATGACCAAAAGAATATACTCTTTTACAATTGAAATGGTCTGTGTCTCGAAGCATGCGTGGAATTTAGAAACTTGCCCTGTCGTTGACATTCCACTTGTGACGGCAGTTTGCATTCTAGTCAGCGGTAATTCGCAACTGAACGGAGGAGATTCAAATTGATTGTGTTTCGATTTAATTGAAGCCCTGGCTGAAAACGAAATAATGCGATGGCGGCTCCAAATTATAGATTGTCACAATCATCAATATGGGGGACTTATCACAAAAATACCCAACATATGCGAGAAATGGCAAAATTCACCGACATGACAAAGGAACTCTCCTATGCAAACAAGCAAGATATGTGACTGCGATCAGTTATTTCTATTTAAGAAGAAGGCCTGCAGTTTTGTCACGCGTATAGCTTACATTTTATGATTACAGAAGAACGAACAAAGTGTCGGAGCTGGCACGGGTCCTGTACCTCCAAGGAAATTTGTTTGATCATTAGATTGCACACGAACGAAAAGATTGCATCCATTTCCGACAGGACTTGACGCAACGAACGACGGTGGGAACCTTTAGAAAGCAAGATACCTTTCGAGGACGTAAACGATCAAGTTTGTACTGTTTCTGTTACTTTATATTGCACCATGCAACACTTCCGAACAACTAATCGTGTAGTGGTCACGGTCTCGCACTGGCATCCTTTCGTTCAGTGGCGTAACTACGTACGGGGGCAGCCCCCTCCCACCCATTTAAAATTTCAAACTGTGCAAACCAATGAACAAACCATAGCAAAGGTGTCCCGGCATTGCAACCCTACACGTGGAAATAAACCCAAGATGGCCGCCATCCATGTCAAAGGTGAACGGCGCAAGAACTGGCAACACCAGGCCTACGTGCCTTGAGGCACGCCAGCAACCCCACATCTTGACAACTTCAAGAGGTGTTTGCCTAATGTCGGCACACGCCCACTCGGAGAGATCTGCCCTCCAACACCCGGCTCTTGCCTCCCAGTGTCAGAGGAGCACTCATCGAGGAAGTTACTCTGCCAGCAGCCAGCCCCACACCAAAAGCCTAATGGCTCTCATGCCGACAGACAGGGGGAACTCAAGACACAGAACGAATGAACAACACGACAATATGCCTTATTCACGAGGAAGCCATTTTGATCTTGTTCCCTGAATCTATTATATTCAATGCAATATGTTAAGTGGGGTGGTGCCAGACTGTTGGGGTTCCAAGCCCCACTTTCCTTTTTTTCGGTGTTAATGATGCAAATCATCACAAAATTTAAGTGATTCTAAACGTAAAATGGTATGAATTTGATTAAACTTTAATTTCGTTGCTCATATTTTTACTCTTAGGTTCGAACACGTACATGTACTGTATGTGCATGTACACGGACTGCTTCGCTACTACTATTCAGTATAGTATTTTCCCTGTTTCACAAGTAAGAGGCAGTTGTAAGCAGTAAGCAAGCAAAAGAGTACCTCTTGGCCTTAACTCTCCAGAAATTGCTCCTTAGCCCCACCTCCATTCACAGCCAGCGCAATTAGCAATTCAACGTGTCCTAAAGCAGGCATCGTTATGTATAATGCCAGCAGCATTCACTCAGAGTCGACGTCGTAGTTGCATTGTCTCATTCCTCAATCCACCGACCTCGCTCTTGAATACAGAGAAGTCCCGATGCTGCTGGAAACACAAAGCTTGCTTTCCCGTCTCACGGATATCTTTCCCTACGCCACTGACTTGTGTGAAAGCTCCGGCTTCTGTATAATTTGTATGGCTTCTTTGACACAATAACGAAACTGTCTTGATTGGTGAAGCTTGGACGGCCGTGCGGATTTGTAAAAACTGAAGAAAGTCAAACGCATTCTTCCTAATACCCACTGGCCCTGTCGGTTATATTTACTAATACTTGACGTGCATTGAGGATGGACACATATTTACTGCAAAACTAGCAAGACCTAGTGTATTTTGTCAATTCACGTATGGCATGAAAGCTTTATGCTTCCCCACAAAGGTTACACTCAAGCGAAAATAACTTGAAAGCCCCAAATGTGCTTCCATGCATACATTGCCTCAAACACGCCAAGTGATTTTATCCCGTGCCAAGGAGATGAGTGAAGGGAATTCCGTAATGAACTTCGGCGATGTCACGTTCTGTAGCCTCCCGACCAAAATAATTTCCTGGTTCATAAAAATACTGGAGCCGTAAACAAACTCTCCCAGATTAAATAAACTTAGCCCGTGCGTAACACAGTAGATATAAAACTAGTTTATATCGTTATACACGCTTACAAGAAAAAACGCATTGTAATTAGGGGAACCATCAGGGAAAACCTGACACGATTGATATTATATTCCAAAAACTGAATTGCAGGACGTGTAGAAAACCGTAAAACCCAGATCATCAAAACAGGCTAAGTTATGTCATTGTATATTAAATAAATGGATTTAATTTATACAAGAAACACTTCGTAACGTACTCGTGCTTCTGTTGCATACATGGACCCGAGCAAGGATTCATCGATCGTTGCCAGTAATGAGAAGGCCGACACTCGAACGACAATAACGCTGGTCGTCGGGCTATGCAACGCCTCGGCGAATTTGTGAAAGCGCTCATTGGTATACGAGTACTGGGTGGATCGGCCCGTAAGGGACATCGTTAACATTGGGTGCGTGCACAACTACCCCCTCTACCGTGGCGAGTGGAGAAACTGGACTGAGTCTTGGACATGATTGGTAGCTTTATGCGCGCATACCCCACGGATTTACGCGTATTCGTGCTTAATTACAAAACATTACTCGTGCGTACCCTGTGCCGTACGCGCACGTACCAGGTCACCGGCATACGGTGCGTCGGGCTAGATCGTTGCTGTGTAAAACATGTCTTGTTTACACACAGAGACCTTGACATTTTGTAGTAGATCTGAGAAAATAATGGCTGATGCACTGTTTTCAACTGTCGGACGAAGCTGGAGTGAACATGGGTTCGTGGTGGTGGTTAACCAATAATCACGCATCGATATACGCCACTGGGCCTTAGAAAAGGGGAACCGTACGTGTACATGGCATACCTGCCTGTTTGACATAAGGCAAAAGGGTTGGCATATATAAACATTCAGTCAAAATTCAAGATTAATTGTCCGTGTGACCCCAAGTTAAACATACCAATCCCGCTGCGGGGAATATTTATGACACGAGACTCCAGGGAACACAATCTCTGCCAGGAGGAGTAATATTGTTGGTTATTATCGTTCACACTTTTGTTATTGTTGACTGCAACAAAGAATGTTTGTCTTCAGATTTTGGGCCGCATGTCTTTACTCGCTGGCCAAAGTTCGTAAGTCGTGCTATCCAATCAATTTAACGCAAACCCACTGAAAATTCCTGACGGGGCAAACGGATTTCATTCCAGCCGTGCACATGACAAATGTGCGGTTGGATTCACGCTACACATCCGTCATACGATGAAGTGACAACAAAACAATCTGTCCACGATATAATTTATAATTGACATGCTTGTGTCTTCATTATCAACCGGTTGGATCATGTCATTAGCTGAAAAGCAGCAGTTAATCTGCGCTTGTCAGGGTGCCACTTCAGGTGATTTCCAAACCCGAATGCTGCAATGCCAGGATCTTCAAAGTAGCTTGCGGATTTGTCACTGAGATAATTATCAGGCGATGTCCAAATGACTTGGTTGTAGCTTGAAATTGCACACGAGTCTGCGGCAGTGGCCGAAGCCACTTTCTACAGAGTCGTGTAATTTCAAGTCGTAGCCTTTCATAGTGCTTTCGTATGCATCTCATGCGGATCACTGCAAGAGATAGGCCCAAACGTGGATAAGAATTGGACGCCATCCAATCCCATTAAATTTAATTTTCCACCAATTTTCCTTTATCTAACCAAGGGTTTAACCATGATGAAAAATACTGCGATCTCTCTTATTTGACTGTAAGCTCACAGCAAGGGGGAACCCGGCGGAGTTAATTGAAAGCCCCCCCCCAAAAAATCATGCACCCTGATTCTCCATATATAAACAACTTTTGATAGGCCATGGTCCTTTACAGGAGACTGATAAATAACACTCCTCCTTACAGCATATTCACTTCGAATTACGCCGGGTATGCGGCCATATTTCACTGGAGGGCCGGCGTAAATGACTACGACTTGGTTTCATTAAAATAATTCATCAAAGCACTTCGGGATCATTCAAAGAGAGGGTACCGCCATGCTGCCTTCGGCACTGACGGGGGGAAATTGGCGATTGCTCTCGTCCTAATTTATCAGAGAGGCTCCGCCGGACTCTTGAGCGTGGTCTCATTTCGTCTCCTTCTTGGCTGGCACGGACATGGATTGCTTCGGAAAATCATTATCCTGTTTTGCTAGTGCAATGTGTCGACTGCAAGCTCAAGTGGTTAACTTTTCCATTGGGGTGAGATGGGATGGGTGGCGGGGACGACATACAGTGGAGTCAGAGGCAGTGTCTTGATGACTTGGCTACGGCTTGCAATTGATGCACAGCTGTATGAGAAGTGCCTGCAGCCGCTGCCATAAATCTACCAGAATATTAAGGAATCTCAGTGTACATGCGTATAGAAGACTTTCCGTTTCGTGATTTCAGACGGTCGGCGTTCAACTTTCACAGATGTGCATGGAAATGCGCGGGCCTTCAAAATCTCTCACCATTCTTGCGCATATGAAACTGCCAATAGAAGTACACAGATTCGAAAGTGCACACGCCTCCACGGACATGGTTCACTTCCTGAAATGCCTTTGCCCCTCATGTTACGTCATATAAAAGCCTCTATAAACTAAGCCGATTAGGCGCCATAACTCCGGTGGCGCCGCAGTCACGTGCACATTCCTCGGTTTGACGCGCGCGTGCATTTGGCAAATCACAACACCATACTGGTCGACGAGGCGTGTAACGCGCGCGTACCACCTGTTCACGAGCGTTCTGCCATGCCACCGCATTTATTGTTGTTAATTCTGGCTGTCGAATGACAATACCATTTCGCAATCCTGGCTACAGAGAAGTTGCACTGTTCGACTGGGAAACATGGCTATGATTATCCAGCAAATTGAGGAAGTCATTCCATATCTTCAAGTAGTAAATTGTTCATGATCGATATTAAAAAACGAGAGGCACTCTATTTCACCTCCATCCAGTCTCTAGTCAGGTACTCAAAACACCTTGGGTACACGCTGTTTGCAGCCGACTGTTGCACCACTGACCGCTATAAGAACACAAAAACCCCAGCCGTGACTCGATGAAAGAGGCCCGAGCCTAGCCCTTGTATTTTGATTGGAGGGTAAATATTGAATCTTCAAGGGGCCCAATTGAAGGTGGGAATTTTACCCTCAAGTAGACCATTCTGAATGTAGCCGAACCGCATGGGAATGACAATGAACATCTAGACTCAGTAAAAAAGTGGACAACGGTCGAACGACGGGCGCTTTCTGTTGGCATAACCTCCATATAGAAACGTTGTGGTTGGTCTTCAAACACACAAACTGTCCATCACTCACCAAAGTCCACTCGCACCATGGAGGAAGGAAAACAGACAAATTCGTTGAATTGTGGAGAAGGTCAAAAGTATTGTGATTTTTGATGGCCAAATTAAACCCGAAAGTTCTCAACAGGAAAAAGGGAGATAAAAAAGGAACCTCCGTTCAATGATATTCACCGACGACGTCACTCAAACTACACTTGCTCGTAACAGGCATGTACATCAAATATTGCCAACCATGCAGTTTACAGAGCTCATATAATAACCGAAGTTGAATGGTCCTGTTAGCTAGTATTTTCAAGAAACACTGCAAGATTATTTTTATGGAAGAACAAAGAATCACATCGGAATCATGTGCCGGTAATGAAACTAATACAAACTGAAGGTAACGGGACCACAAAACTTTTGCTTTTGTGAGGTTTTGGTCAGCGCTATGTTAAAATCTCTACTCTGGACTATCATGCTCGAAAATCCAACAACTATAACCTAACAACTCACCGTGGTGTTCAAAAGTGAAGGATAGTCCAGGAAGCCTGAGGTTATTGTCGCGATCTTATCTTCCCAGTGAGAGCACGGAGATTACATTCGACAGACCACACACTTCAACACGCCACGCCGCAGCACGCGAGCGTCCAAATCCCGCCAGGTCACGCTGGGGACACGGAGTGACCCGCCGGCGATTCTTCTCACCCTTCCTTCGACACCCCCCGCGGAGTTCACAAGCAAATCTCACAACCGCTGTGTCAACAGACACAACAAAAACTGACGCGGCACGGGTCAATATATCAGCCGCTTAGAAACGGATGGTTCAGGGGCCATAGATTGGCCATTATTTGACACAAATTGTAAGATTGGGTGACGACCCTTCACTTTCTTTGTCAGTAGGATTTTGTTGGTGATGTATGTCACTGCTGGGTCATCCCCAAAAACAATTTGTTAAAATCCACTGTAGATGAGCACTTGGGTTGCGTCATTCCACGCGTGCAGATACAAGGTGTATACTTCTGTTATTTCCAACATGGAGCAGTTCAACAACGTGATGTCCTTAAAACAAGAAGACAGAGGAAGAACATCACACGATGGCAAGTAACTCCTAGTAATGTTCAAATCAAGTATCCCCTGTATGATGACGAACGCCGCTCTGTACAAGTGAACTCATGTCTCCCAATATACATGTACAGTACGTGAGTACGATCACCAGCAGCGATATCATTATGTGTGACACATTTATAACTTCAGTTATATGGCCTGTAAGTTCTCAGCTGATCAGCGTCACCTGCGCTCGCCAACAGGGCGCAGCTTACTGCCAATATGTTTTGACATGAGACATGAGAATGGAGCTGAGACTAACATCCACCGTTCATCCAGAGAGCCGGTCGATCTCATTTAGACGGAAGGCTCGGCGAGAGGCTTTAAGACTCGCCCCAGAATAGGGAGACATCGTGCGGACCACACTGAATTCCAGTCGTGCGGCTCTGTGCGTGAGCGTGTCGCGAATCAGCTCACAATACATCGTGGCCTTTGTGGGCGAAATGGAGATGTCTTATTGTAAACCAACCCTGATATCCGTATCCACACACGAGTTCGAGTCACCCCTGACCCTCTCACCGTGCGTGTTCAAGTTTCAAAGCCTTTGTGTTTCGACTACACAACTCTCTGAACTTTGAGCCCGCCGATAAAACTCGGTGCCATATTCGTCGTCATACTTTCAAGTATGCCTGCTCGTTTTCCCCCTTTACTCCTATCAAGGCCAGCAATCACTTGTACCAAGCGACTCAGCGAGCATTAGTGGGCAGATTACCCTCATAAAATAGCACCTTTTATTGGAGTTGATTCAAGCTTACACACGGGATCGATTTTCAAGGGTCCATAACCTGCTCTCAATGGTACAGCTACGCGAATAATAACCAATACACAGGCAACCGCTGCAATGTCCACAAAACCACGAATTGATTGATATCCACGGTGCCGCATTGTGCAATAAAATGCAATTAAATTAGTGAGGAGCATTTCCGCTGGAAGAAATAGGATAAATTCAACGATTGTTGAAAACTTCCAAGAATATCTCCAAAGACTGAGATGGGAATCGCTTTTTCATCCAAGTGGATTGCAAGTAGGTGCTAATGCGGGGACAGTAGCGGTATTCTATTAAAGCTAAGCGAAATCACGTTTTCTAAAAATTTTAATCGAGTTACACCTCAGACAGTAATTAAGGCCAACAACTGAAGCCAATTTCAGGCATCCTGTAAAGATTTAAGCAGATTTAAGTTCATCCGATAATCTGCCCTGTGTTGTCGTCTAGGCCGACTCCTTTCACCGATGACACAAAATGGCAAACGTACCGTTGAAATAAGCTGAGCCAGGTAGCCGAGGAGATGCAGCTTTCAGGGAAGAAATCCCAACAGTTTCCAAATATAGAGGTCTGGTCTCCGCAACTTTCACGTGTATGTATTTACTCTGGAGTGCATCCCTTTAATATTTATGAAAAATGGTCTTTGAAATTTACACTTACAGTGGTCCTGTCTGAAATGGCAGGATTGGAAACATAAACGACAACAAGATTACGCTAATAGGTTGTAAGTTCTCCAAGTTCCATTTGGGGGAACATTTATAACCGATCATAAAAATATTGGACCTCAGGCTGTGATCGACTGATTTCACGAGCCCAGCTCGTTTTCGATTCAGTCGCCTTGAAGAGCGCCCTCGCGTGGTAAGGATTCTACGTAGCGTGGCTTCTTCAGAGGTTGATAAAATAAAGTTACAAATACAAATGTTTACAGGCCACACACGATTTCACTCAAAGGCAGTTATAGCATATGTTTGGTAATTACTGGTGAAAAGTGTTATTAAAGTTGTGAACAAGTTGGTGAGGGTGGAGTCTATTCATATGCTTTTTTCCAATTCAAGGTATTTCTAGGGCAATTCTGTAATTTTCTCCAGTTTCTAGAGCAAAGATCTAACCTATAAATTCATGACTTCAATGGCAGAAACTATAATCCGAGGACAGTTAACTGTATGCATCGATAGATAAGAGGGAAAAGGGCAGCCCTCAAGAAGGCAGAATTTGACAGGATTGTAGTTCCTCGTTATTAAGAACTATGTATGGGCAACACATCGTTCAGGAGGAACACTGGCACATCTAAATCCAGGAGTATATCGTAAAACTGTACAAGTCGATTGAAAAATGGTTGGTGGAGAACACATGACGATGACAGTCGTATTTACTTTGCGTGTTGCGCCTGCCTACGTCACGAACAAATGCATATCATTGGTCACTCGGAGGAGGATTTATCACCGACTCTGTCAGCAAAAATGTGTTAATGAATTTTCCGGAAGCTATTAAATCCCCTCGCAGAAACCGAGCAGAGAGAGGAATTGATTTGCTTTACTCAGTGCTCTTCCCCGGAGGTGTTATTAAACAACATCCATGTCAGTGCAGTGGCGGGAAGACACGGCGCAAGAGAGCTTAGTGGCGGGAAACCATCCACTCGAGAAGGCGCCATGAGAGTAATGCCGATACGTGATTGTGTTTCGTAAAGGCATTCACTGGTGAATTAACGAAGGGGACTGGAGAGTTACCACTGCGTCGTGGTAGTTGGGGATGGGGAGTTCGAAACTACAACAAATTGTAAAGTTCAGTTCTGGTAAGCAGCGGTGGATTAATTGAGAATAAGCTGGCAGCTCCAGAACAGCTTTTTTTTTGGGGGGGGGTACAACTTGCTGCTGCGCCACTGCTGTCGAGACAGTTACAGAACAATCGTACTTTGTTCTTTCGACTGATAGAGTAAAGCGTCTTTCTTATTCACGCAAGCTAATTCCGCGTTGAAAAAGCTTTCCCGCGCATGCGCTAGGTCGCTCTGGATGAGGGCGCAACTCCAACCTCAATGTCAGAGCCCTTAAAAAAACCACTCACTTTCAAACCTGATGGAAACAGACCTGGAAGCAATGGGTTGTAAAACTGTTCCTCTTATAACACCAAACAGAAAAGTTGCTTTGCAATATTGTTAATGCCTGTGGCAACCAGATCAGGCTCAAAATAATGAGATTAAGACGTGCAATCGTATATATTATATTCGCAAAATTAAGACCAGATGAAAACAGCAATCAGAGTTAATGTTTCAACAGAAATAACCTCTCATATTCACACGTAACGCATTCAACGGCTTTAAATACACATTTTTGGGGATGAATCGGCAAATAAAATGTCATGCCAGCCTTCGGTCAGATACTGTCATACACATGCCACTAACATTGCTTCCTGTACTGAACTAATGCACCTCTTCATATATACATGTACTGAAGTTGATAAAAAGGGCATCCCTGATGATGCTTATCGTTCGTGGGCCTGAATCTTCCCGACAAATACCCAATGGCAGTAATGAAAGCATTATGCAGATGCACGGCTCGTGCCCCGGAGAACGATTAACAGTAATCACACAGGGGGCACAGTATGGGGAATAATTACGGGAACTTATCAAACGACTACATCAAAGGATGCGACTACGATCGTGAATCCGCTTGCAGATCGTCGGGAGATTAAAATGATTTGCGCGAGCGCGAGATTTCACGATAATTCGTAAAATACTGCAGATGGAACGGCACTGCTAAACGGGTATTGTCGCTGTGATGTCCTCTTGGGTTATGAGAAGGGGGAACTGTAGGAACACGATAAGACGTTGGTAGGGCAATGGAGATGAGCTGGAGGTAGCCAGATCAATTCCCTGACTCATGACTACCGAAGATAGGGGGTGGGGTGTATGGTACCAGTCCAGCTGTTTATGGTGGTCTCACGAGACTTTTTTTCCCCATGAAACCTACAAACATGAATTAAGAACGCGGTTCATATCCCTCCTGCGAACGGAACTTGTTTGCCAATTCCTGCCCCCCTGTGCACAGCGACTGAATAATGCTCAACTCAAATCTAATGCAAGGACATTACCACCGCCGATTTTGAACACTTTATAAATGTCTCAGATTAATATGCAAGTCAAATGAAAATAATAAAAAAGGCATCCAGGGGCGACTTAAAAAGCCGAATCCGATCAGAACAGGATGCAAATAATCGAGCATGGGGAACACCGAAAAAAGACACGAACAGAATTAGCTATGGAGACGGAATAGAAACCTACGTGTACACATGCCAATGTACATGTACTACTATGTCGGCGCAGGCAGAAATTACGGCCAAGGTGTAACCACGGAACTCGAGCTCCAAGGGGTAGAAAACACCCCAATTGCGACCTCTGAAGATAACCTTAACGCTTGGGTGGGGGCTGGCACAAGAAAAAATGAGGTAAAGATACATTGTCAGAGCCCCCCCCCCGTCCCAAGATCGCAAAAACCTTGACAAGTGCCATAAACTTAAAATATATATATGGGTAATTCTACAAATTAGGGGTCAAAGTTTTTGCGTCCTCGTCACGTCTGACAAAACATTTTGTAAGTTACGAACTCATTTTAAAGAGTGACTAAATAATACAAATTACCTGCCAAGTAGTAATAGTTTAAATTTGAAATCAAATTCCGGTGATATTTGCATGTCAAATAACAAAGGTCAGATGTAACAAGGACACACTTTTGGACCCCAAATTTATAGAATGACCCATATCCATGTACACGCACTTCTTTTACATTGTCTTAAGGTCATGCGAGGGACACGCACCTTGTGTGGGGGGGGGGGATTTCCTAACAACCCATCAGCGAAGAAGCGCCGAGAATCGTGTCTGCTCTCGCATCATCACCGAGGAAGAAAAAGTGCTAAAGAGGCGAACATTTCCATCATAGCACTTACCGGTTCTCGGGCGGTCAAACTTTGGCCATTTCGCAATAATTAGCAAATTGGCGACATAAACCGCGAGCAGGCGATAAAGAGATCCGGGAAAAACGACTCGTGATTGCTGTAATGACGCCAGAATGTCGGCCTTGGCCGTGAAGCACACCGAAGACGAATGCAGGCATGCCTCTCCATTTCCATATGAGGAGCTTAACTTGATGCCTGAAAACTGCATAATCGTTGTCACAATTTTGGCGCCTTAGTGTCCCGCTTTGCGCATTCGTTTAGCTGTTAAATTCGAAGTGCAAAAGTTAAAGATTTACGAGCTAACGCTTCACGTAATCACAAAGACAGCGTGGTGAATGTCTACAAGACTTCTTTTGCACCACTTTATATTTCTTTGCGCAAGTAATTCACATGCACGCAGAGACAATATCTTGCAGCATTTACATGTACATGTAGAAGCAGTATGAACGTAACCCGTTCATGTACACGCGTCAGTAATCCCAGCCTCGGGTATGGATGGCGAGAGGTGTGACTACCGAAGTCCCACCTCGTTCGAACAAAATAAATTTTCAGTGAGGCGGACTGCAGACGGGATTCCAATAGAGTGTGGATCACAAAGAGGCCACGGTCACACAACTTAAGAACTTAAAAGGCAAACTAACCATGACAGTTTCTTTAAACATGTAGCGACATTCACTTTAAAACCACAGTAGCGAGCGTGTACATGCAAATAACACATTTTTATTTCAATTTCAAATAACAAACATTTTGATAAGCATTTAACTTTAGTGCTTACTTCAATGAAACAATCTTTGTAGCCAAAGTTAACATGAAGCTGGGATTTACATCACATTTACATGGGGGATGAGAGAATGTTTTGCTGTACAAATTGAGCATTAAAAAAAATCCATCCACTACCTCTGACTTTCAAATAATCACTGTCGAACCTTCACTGCAACATCTAATTTACAGACTAAGTCAAACCCAACAGACTTGAAAGTAAAGGATGTCATCGGTGAAATGAGCGCATGCAGTTCCTTACAGTCTCTGGCAACTTTCTGATAAACTTGTATATGTATGTTTTTTTCTGAAATCAGTCCCGAAGCAGATCACGCTGAAGATGAAACACACTTGAACTCAACCTTGAGGAAGATTCTCTGGTAGATACTATGGGGTGCTGTCTACTTCTGCTGTCTGGAACCGAGTGAGGCTTGCTGAATCATTTTCTTCTTGAAACTTGCACTTTATCTGTGTTACTGCTTGAATCTTGTACTTTTCTCTTTATCACTGCTTTATGTTCAACTGTTGAGATTCCAGGTTCAAAGGCGAGGGTGTGACAAGTCTCTCACTGCACACATTTTGCGTTTTGCTTACTCGTCGTTGACGTATAGCGAGGGGTCTTTCCTCTTTAGTTTCTTGTTTTCAGTTGACCCGTAGCGATAGATTAAGTAGCCCAGAGCGAAGGCTGAACAGAGAAGGGAAGAATCTGTCATATTTGGTCCAATGCAGCAGAAAAGGGCTGACAGATCTTTTCAACATGGGCACTGCGTCAGGGGGTTGGATGACGAACAAGTAATGCATTTCATACACAAGCCTATGGAACAACTGTGCCAGTAGCAATCGGTGTCCACTTTATGATATACTTTAACACAAGTAATCACCTTGTCATGCGGTATGAAGTATGATATTGAAGATATGGAAAAACTGTTCAAAAACATCTAATTTTAAAACCTTTCAGAAGAAAAATAAATTTTGGGAAGTCCCTTGGAAATAATTTCTGTCCTGGATTACAGTAGTGAATGTCGAGATAGTATTGGATCTGAAGATCCTTCATCCAAACCTGACCAATCATATTCATTTGTACAGCCATGAGGGCAAGTTTTCTTGTTACAAGGTTTACGTGTTTTCAAAAAAATTCTTTATATCCCTCCGTAACTTAATGGGGAAACAAATTCATATTTGACAGGGTCTCCTCCCCAACAAGCTAATGCATAAAGTCCACGGCTTGTCTATCATCCAATCCCATGTTGCAATGAAAATGCCAAACTGGTTTATCAAACACAAATCACTCACAGCACTCTGCACTCACAGCAAGAGACAGACACATTCCCGGATTCTCTCCAACAACCTGATTTACACTTACGTGGGATAACTCGGAAGACCTGCCCCTTGAATCTTCTCCACATGTTGGGGATGCCTTTCTTGAAGATGCCTGCAAAGGGGTTCTGCTCGTAGGGGGACAGGGAATAAGTGATGACATTCCTGTATCTGGCTAGCTTGCCAAAACGGTGGTCTCCTCCCATGATGATCTGCTGTCATAACACAAGCAAAAAGGATTAAAAAATAACCTGCAATTCTTCCAACAATATTTCCGGTAGATGGGAGGGGGAAAATTATTTCCTTGGGAAGATGACCAACTTTACAATTTCGGAGACTTAAAAAATTCAGATGTCATGCACCAACAGGCCCTCCGCTTCTAAATTAAATTTCATGCACTGCTGTCAAAAAATTTTATGTTTCCGTCAGATGCTTTAAAAACCCAGTTATGAAATCTAAAGGATATCTGGATTAGCCAGAATTTTTGTTTCAGAAAGTAGAATTCTACATGCATGCATATTGTCACCTTAACATGTTAAGCTTGATTCCAAATCCTACGGGGTTAAACCCTCCCAAAGATGATTTTTCTGAAATACCGGGAGGTACAAGATTGCCATCTAGAAACAAGAAGGCACCCTCAAGCCTTAGTAGAGGTTCAGGTTTTGCAATACAGAGGATTCACAAGAGTGCGCCTCAAAGAGTTTCCAACGCACTGGCCAATCACAATGCACAAAATCTGTCAACCCAAGTGCGTTTGGAAAGGGTCAACAAATTTTGCGCATTGTGATTGGCGAATGCATTGCAAAATCTTGGAGGCGCACTATTGTAAATCTCCCATATTGAAAAAAAATTGAACGGCAAAGCCACCATGGCTCGCTGCTTGTTACATGTATGAATTTGAATTTCTTTCCTGTAATAACAGGAAAGACAGGGACATCCAAGTTATACAATATAATATATATGTAGTTACTGAATTAAACAAGAAAATACTAACCAAGCTTCATCAAAATTTTTACAAGATTGGTTGCCATACGACTGCAATACAGATGTACAAGACATTTTATTGAACTTAGCAATAAAATTCATTATACTCTAGGAGAAAAAAACCTAGTTAATGCTGTGTGCAGACTGTGTGTTGAAAGGCACCTGTCGTTTAAAAGTAAATCAACAAAGACCACCAACAAGGGAGATACAGGTACCAAGGCTTCACAGTTCTTTACAGGAAAGAGGAACGCCTATAGAAGTTGTGTAAGATGAGTAAAAACAAATGAGACAATAATGTCGAAGTAATTATTTGCTATCAATTGCTCCGGAGGGTAAAAGTATGATTGATATAAGTCTATTATAATGGAGATTAGAGGCGCACTTTATGCACACATGGAACACTTTCATTTTTCACCTCTCGCGTCTTACCCCTAACCCACCTCAATCCTCCAAAATCCTACGGATGCTTTTGGAGGATTTGGGAGGATTGAGGATGAATGAGTATTTGAATATTGGAGGATTTGGGAGGATTGGAGATGAATGGTGATTGAAACATGGAGGGTTTTGGAGGATTGAGGATGAATACTGATTTAAAAGCTGGAGGATTTTGGAGGATTGAGGATGAATGGTGAATGAAGTACTAAAAATCGGTCACATAGCGGTGTGTGCATATGGCCACACATTACACTGTTTATAATATACATGTACCTATCTACATCTACCATTGTTCACTGCTGCTGGTCATAAATTATACAATTCTCAGGTGCAGAGTGTTAAATGTCTGCTTTGTTTATTACAAAAGCAAAAGCCATTAGCCAACTCTGCAAAAAATAGCCTCAGCTCAACAACCAAACTGATGTGCCCAACCCTCCCTCCCCCCCCCCAAAATCCAAAGTAGGGCCACAGGGGATTTTAGAGGATTGAAGATTCAGGTACCTTTCATTTTGTGCAAAAGCCCCCAAAATGGAGGATTTGGGAGGACTGAGGATAAATGCAGTTTTTTGAAGTTGGGCAGTTGGAAGATTTGGACATGTTGGAGGATTGAGGATGTGCCCTGTTAAAAAGACCCTAGTGGGTTAGGGCATAGAGCTACCAAACACAAGGAGTAAGAAGGAAGTCCCTACAGACCGTAATCTGATTAACTGCTCCGGTTGGCTCCATAGGCAAGGCGCGGTTACCAGCCCCAGTGTTGAAGACCCTTAGACATTCTTTGTACACAGTGATCGCCACCGCCAGGTAGCTGGTAACCCACATACTCGCCGTGTTTTGCTAAGGCATACTGGAGTAAATAAATGGTGGAAAAGATGCACGAAGAAGCTGCGCAGTTCTCTTCAGTAGTTCTCAGGAGTCAGTGAGTGATCTCTACAGATGCGCTCGAAAATTCCATATCAGCAGTGGTTATTTGGCAAAAGTCGGTCATTTTTAAAGTCAGTTATGACATTTTGCAATTTTGGCGGTAGAGAACAAATACCTAAAATATGAACTGCAAATTTTATATCATAAGTCGCAATCCTAGTGGTTCCTACAGTTAAAAGAAGGTGGAAACATGCCACAGGAATGCATTTGACAACGTGGTGAGACAATTGTGGAGAGACAGTTGTGGACAATGACAGAAAGGACAACAAATATTCCCATGTTTTTCTGTGTTTTGTATTTTCCTCTGGACCAGCTACATTCTTTCAGTTTTTTTGTGCGTATTTTTGGAGAATTTGTATTAGTAATTCTGTTTATCGTGAAGAGAGACGTTTTGGGCATGTAAAGACATAACCATACTTTCATTGTCATTGGAATATCAGAACAATCACTAAAATTATCGAAATTTAAGTCTTCGATGACAATGGTTTCTGTCTCAAGGCTTTAATGTTGAACATGTGGAAGAGTTACGGACACGCATGCGCTGCTCGGTACTCACAATCCTTTGCAAATGTAACTCTGAGCATTCCTTACAGCCTGCAAGTGGTGCGGAATTAGATTTGTCCTTGCAGCACATGCAAGTGGTGGCGGTGGCCATCATTGACCCTTTTGATCTCTGTGTGTGCTGACTCCTTAAGTTTAATAGCTCGATGGTTAGGGTTACTGGAACAATATTTTTAGCTCAAATTTCACAATAAGTAAACTTAATCAAACTCTTATTATTCGGATTCATAAATCTCAGTTTTGTGTTTTGATGAAAGTTTATTTTCATCCGATTTTCCGAATTTTTTCTGATGCACAAAATGAACACTTAGAACGTGCTCAAAAATATGAAAATAATATTTGGACACGCTTGTTGATGGGTAGGTGAGCAAATGGAATGATGCTTTACAAGAATTTATCAACTTTAAAGAAGTTTGAAAATGTTAATGAGCGATTTTCTGAGATTTTTCTAAGTGTGCCAAGTTTGGGAACACTTAGCCCCACAAATAGGGCTGTAGTGGCTCTCTTTTACAATCTCTGTCTCTTACCTGTTGCCACCACAGCCCTACTTCAAGGCATGTCTTAAATGCCTGAAATCCGAACTGCAGGATTGTCACAAACTTTGAATCCTCATATCTTCCGAAATGAAAACGACTCAGAGCGTATTCCTCAGAGCTTGGACTTTCATACGATTACCCTAAAGCTTTCCAAATGCGTAAATTTTCTGATGTATGGCGCCTTGAAAAATCCGGCCTACACTATGAAATACTGACCACGGTTGGTGCCATTTTGAAAAACGAAGGCGGCACTTCATGTGTCTGAGGTCAAGGCACCCGCCAGGTGCCGTAGATGAATAACTCATGTTGTCAAAGTATTGCTTAGTAATAAGTTGCGCGCCCTTTGCTAGTGTACAGTACGCCCACAGCACGTGTGTGGAGCATGATATATACATGCATATTAATATTATTCAAATTCAATTTCATAGGTTCCTTGTTCTTCTGTGATGTAAGGCATTACAGGGAACCAGTTTTGTATGGTACAACGTATACCAGAGCGCCTGTCGGGTGCCTTGAAATCCGATGCATGAAGTGCTGCCTTCGTTTTTCAAAATGGTGCCGCCCGTGGTCAGCATTTTATAGCACAGGCTGAAGTTTTCAAAGCACCATACATTGGAAAATTTATGCTTTTGGAAAGCTTTCGGGTGCTCGTATGAAAGTCCAAGCTCTGAGGAATATGCCAATGTAAGTAAAATTGTCGAGTCGTTCTCGTTTCGGAAGTATTAGGATTCAAAGTTTGTGACAATCCTGCAATTTGGATTTCAGGCATTTAAGACATGCTTTGAAGTAGGGCTGTGGTGGCGACAGGTAAATGAAGATTGTAAAAGAGAGCCACCACAGCCCTATTTTTGGGGCTAGGGAACACTTAGCTGAATTCAAGCCCAACATGCCCAATTTCCTTACGCCGACATTTTTGGATTTGTAATTCGGACGAAATTTCAGGACACTGAAATTGTTCACAAATGTTCAACACGTTTAACCAGATGAATATTTCAATGAAAAGGTTTGGCAAATGCTGAGAGGAAAGTTAGGCTAAGTGAAAGTCGAAGTACAGTGCACCACGTCAACGTTACGCATGTTAAGCAATGTTAGGCCAAGTTGCTGATTTCACGAGTCATGCGTCAAAAGGAACTGCAATTGAAAGACTAACTGAAAGTGAAACGGAAACTTATATCAGCTCTTGGAATGTTTAGCTACATGAGCAATTTACAAACCTTCTTTACCTTCAGCTTTTAGTCGTAACAACCAAGACTTGCGTCCTTCCCTTAGGTAAGCGACAACAAAATGGCGGAGTCGTTCCCGATTCGATTCCCGAGTTTACAATGACCTTTGACCAATGAAATAATTGTACTTTTAAATTTCATTGATTTCAAAATTTCTAAGACTTACAGAAGATGTTGACATTTTAATAAATTTATTAGATATAAATATTATTTTTTCTATTTTAAAATGTAAATTTTTAGTTTGCAACCTACTTAATTGTAATAACTGGAAATGTGTTGCTTTATGTACCAGCGGACCTATAAAGGGATCTTCCCCATTAATGTTTTCGTCGTTTTCATTGGCATGCAGGCTCCTAATTTATTTCTCCATGATTTAACGTAGGCGTATATCCTACCACTTTCGAAAAAAGAAAAAAGAAGAAAACAAAAAAACACTATAGGCAAAATTTAACACCATAGATTTCCTTGCATAACAATGATAAGAACAGATTTTCTAGCTTTGCTCTGAAAAACCAAACAAATCATTTGGGTGTACGAATTGTCATTCGAGATGATCCCGTACACTGTTTCCCTTGCAGGATTTACAATGTAGGCGTGTGTTTGCTGTATGCTGTTTGAGAAGATGGGTTGAATGTAGTTCGCTTAATTCCGTCTTTCTTGAAAATGACATAATTTAGTAACACAACCATGCGAAGCAGAAGTAATTCGGGTGTACGACTTGATTACTACCATCGTCTGGTCACAAAAACCATCATTTCTCACCAGGTAATTTAACCATTGTGATTATAGGACACGTCATGAACTAACGTTATGATGCAAGGTGTACCTAGCCTGTGGCTACGCATCGATGCAATATTTGGGCGCTATCGGTTGATCGCTCGATCGCGCTGTGCGATTGGTCAAATCATGGAGGATGGTCGAACCTAAAATATGAAATCCCCGGTTGCTGGCAAAACTGTCAGCAAGTGTTGCAATAGATCGACAGCCATGACAGTTTATTATTATTATTATTATTGATTTATTCAGGCAGATTCAATACAACACGCAATATACATGTACATACAATAAAATTATATCCAAAATATTATATAAAAAAGAGGATCAACACAGATTGAAAAAGGAGGCACACATGCAAACGGTCAATCAATATAGAAGACGAGGAATGATTAAGCAAGAGACAGACAAGACAGACATACACAAGAAAAAAAAAAAACGAGCACAATGCAGGACTGCCTTGGAGAAAAGCAAGAGTGAAAAATATCACCTTCGCCAAAAGGGTGTGCCGCTCCGACCCTGCACACCAATCAGTCAGACACACCATGGAGGTAGAATACACACAAACAAAAAACGAGGGACATCACAACGACATCAACACCTGTCATGTAGTGATTGATAACATGGATAAGCCAGCAGTAAGGGAATACAATTAACATGCCCCAAAACATCATATTTAGCAGTGAAACTATTGAAGCATTTACTCAGAAGAAGTTAGAGTTTTCCAGAGCAGTCTCAAAGAGTTTGTGCACAGGTTGTCAGATGATATCTGTGAATGAAACTGTTTCCATAGCTTTAACTTCAGTAATTTTTTCCAATGTCGGCATAGAACCAAATTTGTTGGATATGATCTGTTGATCTTATTGCACAGTTCCATCATTCCTTTAATGGTGGCTCCTTTAAAATTTGTGGAAGTCAAAGATTGTTCTCAAAAAAGGAAAGCAAAGTTGAGGATATTCATACAGGATCGGCCAATCCTGCAGACCGGTAGGGTGATTGCACCCAACATAATGACAAAATTCCCCCTTCGCGATCGAGTGAGCCCAATATTACTTCATGACTTCATAAGCCTAGCTGATTAGAGCTCATGTATCATTGCTGTATTACAGCCTGCATCTTTGCCACCTCCTTGCAATACCTGTACTCGTCCACTGTTTTATGAGCCATTGTAAGAGAGGGCCAGTGTGGAGCACCCTCACATGTTTTGTCATTTAGATTTACATGTACCTGACAATGAAGTATTGATGGTCCAGTTCGGGCGGCCTGTTCTTGACATGGGTTTTCCTGTTCTCGTGCTCGAACGGTGGGAACATGACTCAAGAACACTGTTCTCGGAACAGGATCACACACCACCTCCTCGTCAGGGTTTTACAGGAACACAGGGAAAAACTCGTGAGATTTTGATTTTTGAACAGCTACAAAAAGTAGACAGATGGCTTCCAAAGCCATAGACAATGAGAAGTTTTGCAAAATTAACATTAATTATTTTCTGTAACACAGAAATGAATGTTCCTGTTTATATAGAAAAGAATTCCGCCCATCCAAACATTAACTCTCGAATAACGTAGCCTACTTGGACGCCCCGATGTTGCATGTTGCTCGCCACTAACTACCAGCGATAACCGTTTGTTTGTTCCCAGCGTTCGAGTGGCAGACCCACGAACAACAAATCGAGCTGTTCGTGAACATACGGGAACAAGCTGCCCGAACTCAGGCATAGTGTCTAAGTCTACTCAATCATATCACACAGGAACAAAGACCTGTCCTTTGTGAGGGCGCTCCACGCATGCCCTCTATTTGTACTGTATGTTGGGTGTATATTTCTCATTCTTTTGCACCTTATGCCTTGCAATCACACATTTAATGTCTCGTATAAAGTCGTATGACACTGTACATTGTGTATATGCTCCATATGTATGTGTGAATTTGTATAAAAATGGGCCTGAAACATGACGTGATAGTCTCATTTAAACATTTGCTGTCTGATGCTTCATTCATTAATGTGAAATTGTGAATTCATATGTTCAACTTTCAGCCAACGGGGAAAATGGAAGTGTGACCACTTTTTTTGTAATCTATTTTGGCATAATTCGGTTTATTTTACCGTTTTTTTAACTGTAATTCCGGTTGGCATTGTTATTTCAACTCTGTGCAAGCACATGAATTCAAACACATTTGAAATACTTTTCATGGTTTACAGCATCCTGTCACTGGTTTACTGCCAGCAAGCACCGTGCTCAAAGATGCCTGGGTACGAGACAACGTGTACAGTGTCATCTCGGTCTGGGGATTGGCACTGGCGTATAGGAAGCAGGCAGATCTGGATGAGGACAGAGCCAAGGCCTACGAGTTAGAGCAGGTAATAGCTGCATGTTGTGGCCTACATGGTTGTCATGATTCAAGACAGATCTACAGACCTAAGGCCAGTTTATACTTCAGTCAGATATGAAAACTAAGTGAAATGACACTTCAAAACATTTGTAGCAAAATTTGCCCAAGTTGGAATGTGTTCAACTTTTGCAAATTTGCAACGCAAATATTTGATCATGACGTCACCCAACTCAAATAATTGATCATGACATCACTATTCGCATTTGTATTTGCTTTCGTGCTGAGTATGAACCAGCCTTTAGTCCCCCAGTATTTGAAGTAATGGACCCTTTGTGTCAGACAGTCAGATGACCTCAGATTTTATGCGACCACACAAGTTGTTCTCCTCAATTCAATTTTGCACACTGAGTATCACCTTCATCAAGACAGGTCGCTGTCAATACTGTTCTGTGACAGGCTAAGGTAGCATGTCTTACTCTATTGCAATTTGAATTTAGTTTGCTTATTTTCAAGAGAACAAGTCCAAAACTTTTTTTGGGGTGCTCATGAAAGGTTTTGTCGTCAAAACAGATTGTTGTTTTTGTTGAATTGAGGAACTGTTTCCCTGGAGGCAGGATGCTCTTTCTGCATTATAAGGCAATTTTCAGAAAAAAAAATTAGGACTCATCTCCACGGGGAGCAGGTTGAAGTAGGATATTCGTCGCTCGAGCTGCTCTGCATATTAAAATGAACCTAACTGCCCAACCTGACTCCTCACACGCCATTCACGCATGTCTCCCCTAGCACGTAGTAAAACTCATGCGGGGCCTGCTGGTGAGCATGATGAAGCAGGTGGAGAAGGTTGAAGCCTTCAAGAAGACCCAGAGCCGCAAGGACTGCCTGCACGCCAAGTACGACATCCAGACGGGCGACACCTGCGTTGGGGACCACGAGTGGGGCCACCTGCAGATTGATGCAACGTCCCTGTACCTACTGATGCTGGCCCAGATGACTGCTTCAGGTAGGACCAACAAGGATGTGGGGATTAACCCTCCTATGCAACCATCCATTCCCGACAAAGTTGTCCACTCAATCAAACTCAATTGAGTAACTGTTTTTCAGGCCTACATAAAGCAGAACTGACTGGCTCTGTTCAGATAACTAGATACAACTGTGATTTGACTGTCAGTGATTGATGAGCCAGCTTTGTCTGCCAGTTGCCTGCATTTGTCTGTTTAGGGAATCTGCCTGGTCACAGTACCAACCAGAATTCTGATTGGACTGTCAGTGACTAGCCCGTGTATAAATACATGTAAGTGTACATGTAGTAGGTTAAAGTGAGTTGAACTGTTGACTGTCTGGATTGTTACTACTGAACGACAGCAACTAATGGTGGCTTTAGATGTGTAGAAGTACAATTAAAACTCTGAATGGTCCTTGCTTATTTGCTTACTATGTTTGCACATTTTCTGACCAAAGTGTTTTCCTTTTGGAAATCTTCTTTGTTAACCTATAATACAGCTGTCACTGTCTTCATAATCTAACAGGCAAGTACTGTTTAGGTAAAAACTACATAATGAGTCAATTTGATTTAATGAACTGGCGCACAGGTAAGCATACTTTGTACTCTCACGTGTAATACAGGGTGTCCACGTTAAAAGTATACCGAGATAAAAATTACTTAACGGCAAAACTACTTTTATACAGGAAAGAGAAATACATATCTAGAAAGGGCAGAATGTCGTCTTTGTGTAACTTAACTGTGCGCTGAGATGTTCATGTAGGACATGAGTTAATGCCGTTGAGCGATGAAAGTAATCATCACACTCAACATGGACAGCAAACATGGAATAACTTTCTCGGTTTCCTTTTTCACAGGACTGCAGATCATATTTTCTCTCGATGAAGTAGCCTTTATCCAGAATCTGGTCTTCTATATAGAGCATGCCTATCGGATACCTGTAAGTGTTCATAACGGGGCACCATCTAGAATGCCAGGCATATCCTGTTTCACTATTGACCCCCCCCAATTAGTTATATTTTTCAAGTTCCAGGGATAACAGCCTTTTGAAAGGAAAAAATCTGTTTGATTTGTTCTTGGACAGGATTATGGAATTTGGGAAAGAGGAGACAAGACAAACCATGGTTTCCCTGAACTGAACGCAAGCTCCATTGGAATGGCAAAGGTGAGCATGTTGCTGAGTGTTAAAGTTTGTAAATGTACAAATATATCCCACTGAAGTTAAATGTTCCAAGCGCTTGATTTTTCTTAGACCTTTTTTGCTCAAGTTTCCTCTGTATTCTGTGAAAGCTATTTGACACCCCTTTTGGATTAAGTGTATTGAAAAAGTGTGCACCTCGTGAAACATTTGAGATTAACCATGGTTTTAAGAGTGTGGTTACCATTTGTCAATTTGGAAGGACACTGCCCAGGTGAAACGTTTTCTGTTGAAATTGCAAAATTTTCTCATTGAAAACATTTTTGAGAAAGTATTTCCAATTAGTTTGTTGCAATTCAGTAACATAGAAATGGAATGGAAATAAGCCTTTTTTGAGTTAAATGTGAATAAAATCTGGTACACTGTGAGCTATCTGATTGCACATAAGCATAACAATTGGAATTCCCCAGACTAAAAATGCTGTTGCCATACCTCGGGATTCGAGGCAAGCTTTTGCATGGTGACCACCATGTCTGGAATGGACTGGTTCCTTTGTGCCATTTTTATCCATTAAAAGTAGTGTATTGGTGCAAGGCTTCTCGTGTGTAACTAAGCAAACTTTCCCCGAATCACGTGACGAGGTATAGCAACAGTGTCTTTAGTATGGAGAATTTAAATTGTTATGTTCATGTGAATTTAAAGAGCTGAGTTTACCAGATTTTTTCCAAATGTAACTCGCAAAAGGCTTATTTAGGCCAGAAAATACAAAAAATCCCAGCCTTTTTATGTGCATATAAAACATTGAGGTTTTCTTCCCAGGGTGACATCACAGTTTTGCCCATGAATATAGAAATATCATTAAAGGCACCAATATAACCTTTATACCATCAAAACCAAATTTGCAACTGAGGTTGATAGAGACACAAAGGTACATTTCCAAGGGCTATACAGTGTTTATTTTACCAAATGGCATTATTTACACCCTTTGATTCTGTTTCTCTTCCTCCGACTGATAGGCAGCCATGGAGGCACTGAATGAACTAGACCTGTTTGGAGCCCGGGGAGGTCCGGCCTCTGTCATTCATGTCCAGTCCGACATGATTGCCAAATGCCAGGCAGTCCTGTACTCCATGCTCCCCAGGGAGTCTAACTCAAAGGTAGGTAGAGAAATCTCAGGACCCCTCCCAGGTCAAGTCGAGGGATCCAAGTCCTGGGGTTGTGCTCGTTTCATGTGGCCTTAACAGTTGTGAAAAGTTGAGACCTTGCATCGCTTGCATAGCGGAGGCAAGCGAGGGTGCGGAAAGATCCTTTTACCATTCTCCACTGCCATTCAATTTCTTGACGAGTTCTTCACGACTCCAGGCACATTGCAGAAGAACTTGAATATGTCTGTAAGTACATCTTGTGCTGGCAAGGTGAATAACAGCATTGATTGCTTCTCTCCATCTTGCAGCATTCTGACAGTGTTTGTTGATACATGCCACAATGCGTTACCTTGTTTCAGGAGATAGACGCAGGTCTGCTCGGAATCATCGGCTTCCCTGCCTTTGCCGTCGACGACGAAGCCCTTGCCAACACGACCCGCCAGCAGATCATTGACAAGCTCCAAGGGAGATACGGATGCTGCAGGTTCCTGCGAGATGGGTACAAGACAGCCCTGGAGGTAACTCAAGCTAGCAAATCAGGCCTCATTCTGAAGGTTTTATCCTGAGGAAGAATTGCACCAGTCTTCCCTCTGACATAGTTGGTGTGGAGTCTGAAACATCCCAATTCATATTTGTGGGAATTTTATTGGGATAAATAAATTTATCGTCCTGCTAAATTTTTTCCTGCCTCTGTTTTTTCCACATTCCAGAAAATGTTAAGCAAGTATCGCATCAAAAATTATAGCCCAGCCCTATGATGACCAGGGTTTCAAATCCAAACTAGCTTTGCACTGTGGTTTCTTCAGACGTGAACAGACTGATTTTTGAACTTTCCCTTCAACAGGACACCTTGAGATTCTTAGTTTTGCCAGAAAGTCAACTGTGACTTAGCATATAGAGTTTTATATTCACAAATATGTTTGAAAAGTTCTTCTTGAGACATTGCTGACCTTTGAATGCCCTGATATGACACGTTGAACCATCAGGTCAATTGAAGGATTAAGTAGATATTTTCTTCCAGTGTAGGTCACTCAGCTCTCCCCAGTAACAAACTTGGTCATGCATTTTTTCACTTTCCCATAATTTGGTCACGTGACACACACGATCCAACTATGTTCCTTGTTACACCTTCAGCAATATTGAATGAGAAATTTGTTTGAATACCAAGGATCCCAACCGACTGTACTACGATCCAGCTGAGCTGAAGGTCTTTGAGAACATCGAGTGTGAGTGGCCGTTGTTCTGGGCCTATCTCCTGATCGAGGGCGTATTCAAGGGGAACAAGGAGCAGGCGGACGAGTACGCCGAGGGCTTACGAGAGACCCTGGTGCTGCTCAGTGACTCCACAAAGGTGGTGCCTGAACTCTACTATGTGCCAAAGGACAAGGTCTGTATTGGTTCTTTGAGAACCGATTATGCTACCAGCCAGTTTTCATATTGTAGTTATCTGCACAAGCTATGACCACAGGCAAGAAATTGTTTGATAAAGTAGTTTGTAACTATTTTGTTTGGCATATGACATAAAATATATTGGCTAATTTTCATCTGAATGTGTACAAATCTGTTATGCCTATGCATTTGTCCTGGGTATATGGAAGTAGGGAGTTTAATATTGAAAATGGAGTCCATTACCCACTGATATCTGAAAAGATATGTTGCACGTTCTTTTTGTATTTTGTACGTAATGTGAAATCAAATAGATACCAGATCTGGGCTGTCAGTTAGATATTGTCCTCTGCAGTTTTGTTGTTTCTTGTGAAGAGTCACGCTGCAACTACATGTGTAAAACAGGTTGCGCTGGAGTACAAGAACCCCCACAGTCAGGACCGGTTGCCCGGAGGGAAGATCCCTCACATCTGGGGCCAGTCCTTCTACATCCTGGGCCTGCTGCTCCAGGAGGGCTTTGTGGCTCCGGGAGAGGTGGACCCCCTCAACAGACGCATGTCCATGGAGCCCAAGCCAGACCTGGTCATACAGGGTATTAGTTCCCCTTAGTTTGCTATTTAGAGAGACATTGTCGCCTGCATTGTCACGTAATTTGATTGAGGTTGGTTCATGTTGAAGGGATGACAGCTGTTGGATAAAAGTGAAGGGTTGTACATGAAAGCCAACCCTAGCAGCTTGTCAATGTGAAAGGCAAAACTCGGTTAGCATGCTGTTTTCCAGTTGTTTTGTCCATTTTGTCTTATCAGCAGTTGGGATGATAAAAATTGAAGCGAAGTACAAACATGATTTTGGCAATTTCCAAATGTCACTTTGGCCACCTGTATCTACTTTTTTTCTCAAGCCCAGAACCATTTTCAAACGTACTCTTGGAATCAAGTGAAATCACTCAAAACTCTGGCTCAAAGCAATGAGCGGATCTACAGAAATGCGGCTACATTATAATCAATTCAGGACATCAGATTCATGAAACTTTGACCTGTGTGGCCAAAATCATAGGCAAAGTAAAAAGATGAACTTGATATGCACCTTGTTGCCAGCAAAAAAGCAACAGATCACTGTGTGCTTGTGCCCCCCCCCCCAAATTTACCAGACTAGTATGCCTAGTCTGTCAGACTTGAGCTGTTGGAACTTCATAAATACTTTACTCTTGTGCCAGTTCTAGAACCAAAATTATCAGGGGGAATTTCGTAATTTCTCTATGTAGCCTTTATCGCCTTTATGAAGGATGAGGATTTTTTCCTTTTAAGCACTCTTAGAAGGAAAAAAAATGAAGTACTCTCCCAAACCTCCTTGTTCTCTCCAAAGATTATGTGTTTGGGGGGGGAGGCATGGCCATTGCTAGCCCTTTCCTGGATCCGCCAATGGTCACATGATTGAGAGTCAAACACAGATCTTTTACCACAGTATTTCTTTGATGAAAGTAATTTGTCATTGTAAAAAGAATTAAACCAGTCAGTTTTGCATTTAGCATGGAGTGCATTCTTAGAGACTTCACTGAAATGCAGGGTGACTTTTCAGATGTGATCTACAACTCATAAAAATTTGACCTGAGTCTTGCGTACTATTCCGATGGTCTTTCATTGTCTGCTGACTTGTCTCTTTCCTATTTCTGCAGTCTCCTTAGTGGCCGAGGACAAACTGATAAAAGAACTGATGAAGAAGCACAACTTTGACATTCAGACAATTGAGGAGGTCTCGCCAGTTCGTATCTATCCAGCACGTGTACTCACTCGCTTATGCAAGAGACTAGGTAACTGAATTAGAAACAGATGGATTTTCAACCCCAGACTGTGCCATTGTTATTAAAAGCTATCAAGCGCTAGTACATTGTTAAGTCATGTAGCCCTTGTGTATGGGTCATTCCATGAGGTGGGGCACAATTTGTGACGGGTCCTTGTTACATGGGTAACTTTTACCACCTATCATGACCTGTAGAGGGGGTCATTTACTCTGTAAAGGTAACACACCTCTGTGTTGAGCCTTGCAAGATGTATAATTTGGAATCCAACTGCAGGGAAATAGCTGTTCATTTTTACGGAACCCACATAACAATGGACACCGTCACAAATTGTGCCCCAACCTCATGGAATGACCCGTCAAAGTCAGTCGAAGGCTAAAGTGAGTCTAGAAGGAAGGCAGTATTCCTCACGGTAATGTTTTTGTATCAAGAGGAAATTAATGCAGGGTTAAAAATTGATTGATGCACGGTGAGTTTTTTTTTCTCCCAATTTAGGAGAGAACAAGAAATTGGGTCTCTCAGGGAAAGTGTCCAAGGAGAACGGTCTGCTGACCACCAGCAAACTCTACAACGTCCGGGGGGAGATCCTAGCATTTGTTCCCCAGGTGAGACCCCAGACCAAGGATGCAGGTGGGGTGTAGACTTGGGGGTTTGGATGGGGAATACAAGACTTCGTATGTCCCTTGCCCCTCTGTGACCACAATGTTCCTCTGTTTTTTGAGTGTTGTGGCCATTCACACCATTGGAAACTCACTTCATTCAATTTTGACGTATGCTTTTAGCTGCTCGCGTCACGTGTCAAACGTACCGCACATCTTTTCTCTAAAAATGTTCTTACAGAAAAAACTTTTGAAAGTACTTATGGAGAAAGCCTGGTCTTAATAGGAAACCGATTAAAAATGACATGACTAATACAAAAGAATTTTTAAAGGAAATTCTGTGATGCATTGTGAATATTCTGGTGTTGCACTTCACAGATTTGTACAAAATGGTGGATTCTTGTCAAGTAATCCATCATTTCTTTGGTCTAATTGCACAGTTCATGGATCAGCAACAGTTTTATTTAGCCCTTGATAACGACCTGCTATCGGATATCTGCAAGACAGACGTGGCTTACCTCCGTCACAACTGGAGGGAAATTGGACGGCCGACCATCACCTTCATCATCACACAGACCATGATGGGTGAGTAGCCAGGAAGGGGGGGGGGTTCAACCCACATAAGCGTGACTGGACAAATTTTAAGTTTACAGACATCCTTTGGTGCTGAAATTTGTAGGCGGTTCCATTCACAGTGTCCTCAGTCACTTGCGCCGCTCTGATTACACATGGAAGTCGTTGTGCAGATTTAAGAGTTTCAATCAGCTCCCATAACCAGATAAATTACAGCCAGTTAGAGAGTGGGTCACTTACTGTCCTCAAGAAGACACCAACTTGGTCCAGCCTGTCCAAGCTGGTCTCTGCTGAGTCCACAAGTCAAGTGATGAGTAACATTCCGAAAGGGGCTCGGTGCTAAATTTATCAACCTTGTGCTGATTGGGTCACATATTGGTCTCTGTCATATGCCCTCACTTCCTGCAGATTGCCATGTCCATCTGCAGTTAGACTTCAAATTTTCATCACATGCATTGGTTGCTCCATATTTCAAAGACATTTGAATCAACATGCATGCATGTGTACAGCATTTGCACACACACCTGATGGCATTCAATACGCAAGTGTAATTTTTGCTATGAAGATGGGGTCCAGTGAGAGAGATCTTTTGGTTGAGAGGTTCAGGGAATTTTTTTCTTCCAGTATCAACATCCTTCCTCTGACTCGCAGACACAGCGAGATACACAGCATTGACCCTTCCTCCTTTGACTCACAGACACAGCGAGATACACAGCATTGACCCTTCCTCCTTTGACTTGCAGACACTGCGAGATACGCAGCATTGACCCTTCCTCCTTTGACTCGCAGACACAGCGAGATACACAGCATTGACCCTTCCTCCTTTGACTCCCAGACACAGCGAGATACACAGCATTGACCCTTCCTCCTTTGACTCGCTGACACAGCGAGATACACAGCATTGACCCTTCCTCCTTTGACTCGCTGACACAGCGAGATACACAGCATTGACCCTTCCTCCTTTGACTCCCAGACACAGCGAGATACACAGCATTGACCCTTCCTCCTTTGACTCCCAGACACAGCGAGATACACAGCATTGACCCTTCCTCCTTTGACTCGCAGACACAGCGAGATACACAGCATTGACCCTTCCTCCTTTGACTCGCAGACACAGCGAGATACACAGCATTGACCCTTCCTCCTTTGACTCCCAGACACAGCGAGATACACAGCATTGACCCTTCCTCCTTTGACTCCCAGACACAGCGAGATACACAGCATTGACCCTTCCTCCTTTGACTCCCAGACACAGCGAGATACACAGCATTGACCCTTCCTCCTTTGACTCACTGACACAGCGAGATAGACAGCATTGACCCTTCCTCCTTTGACTCCCAGACACAGCGAGATACACAGCATTGACCCTTCCTCCTTTGACTCACTGACACAGCAAGATAGACAGCATTGACCCTTCCTCCTTTGACTCCCAGACACAGCGAGATACACAGCATTGACCCTTCCTCCTTTGACTCACTGAAACAGCGAGATACAGCATTGACCCTTCCTCCTTTGACTCCCAGACACAGCGAGATACACAGCATTGACCCTTCCTCCTTTGACTCGCAGACACAGCGAGATACACAGCATTGACCCTTCCTCCTTTGACTCCCTGACACAGCGAGATACACAGCATTGACCCTTCCTCCTTTGACTCACTGACACAGCGAGATACACAGCATTGACCCTTCCTCCTTTGACTCCCAGACACAGCGAGATACACAGCATTGACCCTTCCTCCTTTGACTCACTGAAACAGTGAGATACAGCATTGACCCTTCCTCCTTTGACTCCCAGACACAGCGAGATACACAGCATTGACCCTTCCTCCTTTGACTCGCAGACACAGCGAGATACACAGCATTGACCCTTCCTCCTTTGACTCACTGACACAGCGAGATACACAGCATTGACCCTTCCTCCTTTGACTCACTGACACAGCGAGATACACAGCATTGACCCTTCCTCCTTTGACTCCCAGACACAGCGAGATACACAGCATTGACCCTTCCTCCTTTGACTCGCAGACACAGCGAGATACACAGCACGAGATACACATATTTCTCTTAGTGTCTGTCTTTGATGACATTAATTTTCTTCAAATGTATAGATTTGTGCGTTCTTCAATTTTGCATGTATGCCTGAATTGTGTGTTTCTCTTCTTAGATTAAAGTGATAGTTTTCCATAGTTTTGTAGTGTGAACTTTCTCCTCCTCCCCCACTACTTAAAAGTTGGAAGAAACATTGCAGAGAGAGTGTATTTAATAAGGGATAGAAATATACTCATTTGACAGATATTTACCCCCCCCATTCATTTGGGACAAAGCTGTCCCTATCAATCAAAATCAGCCAAATGGCATCTGATATGTCTATGTACTGTACCAGGAGAAGTGAAAGAAATTATTGACCAGGTCTGAATGGAACTGTATAAAAATCATGTGTTTTCACAATGTTTAATCAGTTTGGAGGCTCAGTGTTACAAAACCGGCACACCAAAAGAAAAGTTGTTCTGATCTGGTGTAAAACATTGTCAGCAGCATTCTCAATCTATTTTGCCATCACTAGTTTCAGGGATATTGACAGTTTCCAATATAAGAACAGTTTGCCTTGTTTCGTGTAAGTGCTTACTGGACTGTGTTTGTTTCTATGTAAGCACTCTTTAAGCGTAGCACTTCTCTTTTCCTAACATCTGAACTCTCATTTCCATGGCCCGTTACTCTCGTTTTTGTCTTAGCCAGTGTGCATTAGTGTGCCCATCCTTGTGTGGCTTTAAAGCATTTATCTGGGGACAGCCTGCCACCGTCATTTTGTCCCACTGTCTGAGCCCGAGAAGTCTGCCGTGGTTGTTTTGTCCAAGCTTTTTCCTGCATGCAGAGGCAAGATATGAAACTCTGAATTTAGTGGGAGCTTCCTCTCTGCTTTGTGTAGCTTTCTGACTAGTTGATGTTGTTTAAGCTTTACCTGCCAGCCCGGCATGTTAGCATGGAAACAACACCCTATGTCTTTATCCACAAATATACAACATATTGATCACTGAATTTCTTATGATGCCCATGCAAACCCCCCCCCCTACCAAAGGATTGCGCAAACGGAAGAAAAAGGTGACCAACCCGCCAAATAATGAGCAAGTGGGCGAGGAGCCCCAACCTGAGGAGACACAGTGGGAACTTTACCCAGCCGGTGAGGCCTCTCTGTGTGGTACTTCCTTTCAGAGTTGTGTCTGTCTTTAGGCCGAATGTTAGCTCTGATATGACTGACAGATTGGAAGAGATGAAATAGCAGAGATCCCTTGGTAATCTTTGGTCACACATCTGTTTGACCTTTGTTTTTGTGTTGTCATTGGTAATTCTCATTGCATTTCTCAAAGCCAAATCTGTGGGTATGCTGGATCTGTTGCAAGCAATAACTCTGTTGAAGCAATTCTGTTGAAGCAACTTCAAGCAAAATTGCAAGCTTCTTTTATTTTATTAAGTTACATTTATTCATGTTGAAATTCTTTGCTGTTTTAGACTTTTTTTGAAGTTCATAATGCACTCCAGCAACAAATGATGTACAGAAGAATGAACGGTTTCAGTTATTACACGTAGAACGTCAAAATGGCCCTGCAATGAGCTTGGAAAGTTACTGTGAAATTACTGTGAAAAATGGAAGAGCCAAGGGCATGTTCAGTTGCATCTGCAAACTGGAAAGCATTAAAGGGATGGAACTGGTCACCACTCTTTGCAGTGGTCAGCCTTGTTGTGTAAGTTCAAAAGACAGTAATAAATGTGCCGGCGTTATTCATAAAGTTACGGGCCTCCTTCAGTGGCATGGAATCAAGAGAGATTCGAACTTTAAAACCTTAAAATCTCTGAATCCCCTCAATTATGATGAAGGATATCCATTTACAGGCATTTGGAAAATTTGTACCCGACTACAAAAAGCGTATACTCGGGTAACTATGGAACAAACCAATATTTAAATTTTACAATTTGATTCCTTCAGATACCTGCAGATAGTAAGGCATAATACCATACCCCAGTGCTTCAATATACACACAAGGATACAAGTGTATAGAATGAACTTCGTCCATGTGGCATTATGACGGAAATTTCTGCAGTCATCTTGTCTGTGATGTCCTGTTTTCATTTTTATAATTCTCCTCAGGCGGCCTTGAAAAGTTTTCCTAGTGTAAGAACTTACAAAGTACATGTAATACGTAAAGTTGATTACAGGCACCTGCTTCCATAATCTAGATCAGGTTGCTATTGGTTGGTACCTAGGTACCTGGTTTTACGAAAAGCCCTAGTTGAGATCAGTGTGGAAATATATTCTGGCATAAGCTATGTGGTATGACGCAAGCTTTGAAAAGAGATTTTCTTTGAGAGTTGGGTCTCAAGATGTTTCTTCTCTTTGTGTAGGAGAGCATGGTATGCTGGGTAGTGCCATGTGGGCTGTCATCCGCAAGATCAAGACAGGCTACCTGAACGGCGTGCAGGTCAAGATGGGTCAGCTGCACGAGTTTCTCAGCACGTCCTGCATCAAACACCTCAGCTTCCTTGAGACGATGGACCAGGGTCAGTACCATTGTCAGGGCACTGGTGCCTTTGTCCTTCCCTCAGAAGTCCATGGCATAGATTTTTTATGTCCTGAAATCACTGTGTTACAGGAGACAGACTACTCGATGCCTGGTTTGCTGTGTTAAATAACTGAGCAGATGATGTTTGTTTTGTCAGTAGTTAGGTGTCTTTGGGCATTGCTAAAAAACAGAATGCAAAGCCACAAACCAAAACTGGCGAAATGGGCAACACAGGTAACAATGGCACAGGCAACAAAGCGGATTTTGTGTCTCATCATTTCCATGTTTAATTGCAAAATAAGCCATTTGTGAGTTAAATTTGAATAGAGTTTGGTACACTGAGTTATCTGATTGCACATAAACAAAACAATTTGAATTCCCCAGACTAAAGACACTGTTACTATACCTCGTGATTCGGAGCAAGCTTTTGCATGGCGACCACTATCTGTGGAATGGACTGGTTCCTTTGTACCCTTCTTATTCATTGAAAACGGTGTATTGGTTCAAAGCTTCTCTTGTGTAACTACGCAAAAGCTTGCCCCGAATCACAATGTACAGCAACAGTGTCTCTAGTATGGAGAATTCAAATTGTCATGTTCACGTGAATTTAAAGAAGTCAGTATACCAGATTTCATTCAAATTTAACTTGCAAAAGGCTTATTTGTCTTCATTACAATGTATCGACAGAACAAGACATGCCCATTGACCAGTACTTGGAGTCCCAGCTCCAACAGACCTGCCCCGTGCCCTTCCTGCCCCCTGTGGTGGAGGCCAAAGAGGGCCAGACCCCGCTGACCTCGCAGTCCTCTGAGGAGCACGTGGCCGGGATAAGCAAGACCCGCAAGATGTCGGTCACAGGAATTGTTCAGCGGACCCGCTCCATTGACCTGGGAGCTGGTAAGTTGGCTTGCGTTTATCATGGAGGTTCAGTCTTAATTCTGTAGGTGAGATAACTCATTGACCTGTGTACTGGATAGGTACCAGGTGTCATATGAATGTGAAAAATAGGCAGTGCCTTCTAAGCATCTGGCATTGCATTCGTCACTCTGGACATTGAGAACTTGACCATTCCTGTAATTTGATTTAGTGAAGGTTTCCAACTTACGTACATGTGGAACATGGCACTTATTCATGTTCCCCTGGATAGTAGCAGTTGGTTCTTACAGTACAGGTCTGACCTGCTGGCCACACACACACACATGATTCCACGTGAGTGATGAGTTAATGGGACTGCTTAGACAAGTTGACATAAAAAGATACCAGTCAGAAGTTCAACCCCCACGACAATTTTGCTAGGATGCAACCTCAATCCTTCAAAATCCGCTGACCACTGCCTCAATCCTTCAAAATCCCCCAGCCTATCCGGTCTGTGGGTTGTTGCAGTGTGAATGATATTCAGGAGCAGTATAAGCAGTGCCAAAATGTATGCATGGCTGGGTATCAACAACACAAGGTTTGCCCAAGACCTCGACACAATGCTTCCTTTGAAATCAGCCATGCATGTTTGCCACACAGCCGTAATCCTTCCAAAAGCATCCTCTTACGCAAGGAGGATTTTGGAAGTGAGGGTTAAATTGTTTTAAGTTTGTTCAGATGCAGTATATGATGTGACTTGAGACGTTTTCCCTTGCTGTATGTACACGTGAATTTGCAGTCGTTATAACCACTAGATACTTTTTTACCAGTTTACAGCGTGCAGACAATTCAACATATTAATGCACTCAGTATACTGATATTTCGAGTGATGCACGTGCACTTGTTGATTTTTTTTTGCCCGGAGGGGTTTGCTGTCCCTTGACTGTGTGGTAGAAGTCTTTTACATCATTAGGGAGACATATCAAGGAGGTCTTTGAACCAGCTTGCATCTATATAACCAGACGTGTCACTAAAGTTGCATTTCTCCATTTAGGATACCATGAATTTTTTTTTCCAAAGAAGTTCTCGATTGTGTTATTTAAACGTTGTATGCATTTGGAATTTGCTTTGAAAAAAGTCACTTGTATATATTCAAATTTATCCGTAGAAAACGGGAAATGTGTGGCATGTGCAAGAGAGATATCATAGTGCCAGCATTGGCATTTGTATGGGCCTACCCTGGTGACATGATGCTAAGACGGAATTGAACGTGATCCATGTTTATTGACCATGTGCATCTGTGTTTGTGTTAGACATGATCAAGCTTTTCTGTATATCTGCATCTCACTGGGACTGATTGGCAATGGTCTGCCCATCTCTTTACGTCGATATGGAAACTATACTTTACTTTCTTTGGTACTAACATGAAATTTGACTTTCAGGAATTCAGTGGCGATTTCATGAATTGAGCTGCTCGCTGAGTTCTCTTTGCTGAAGTGTTTTTATTCGCACAGTGGATCCCCGTGCTGTGCAGCGAGTGCCTTATTTGACTTAACCTCAATATTGTGCATTGGTGTCAAACAACATCCCTGGCAATGTTAATTGGAAACAATGTAAATATGAAGGTGAAACCTGTGTGATTGTATTCCCATGACTGATACCTCTTGCTCAGAAAATAATTTGATTCATATGCATTGTTGAAAGATTTCATATTGTATTTCTGAGAGTGCAAGAAGGCTATACAAGTTGATGCATGTAAAGTCTTAAGTTCAGTCAGTTGCTTAATTTAGTGCATGTAAGAGTAGAAATGTAGTGAAGATTAACTTCCATGACTGTGTAGTTGCCAGGTCCCTTATTTTGCCACCTGTTGTGAAGTCTGGAAGGTGTTCATAGTAAATGGCAAAATTAGGGACCTTCTGACTATACTATCACAGACGTTAGTGAACTAAACACTGCCGATTCCCCATGCATGGTGCTGAAATGCCACATTCCATGAATAATGCTAATTACTTGTTGCCAAAATAACCATGTACATCTCATTGTCCAATATGTGGAAATTCAAACACAAATTCCATCCAATAAACACTGGGCTCCATGTACTGTACAAATCAGCTCTTCTGTACCCCACAAGCTATTTGGTTATTCAACGTTTTGTTTGTATTGTTTGCTTGATTCATTTTGTAAATATGCAGAAAGTGTCACAGTCTTAATTTAATAATTCCTTCTGAATGTTTCTGTGCTGTAGTTTTGTTTGGCAGTCTTGTTTCCCCTCATAATTGTCCCTGCACAGATCGAATTTTATTGCACGTTTGGTGTGGGAACTTTTGGAACACTGGACCTGTGTCACATAACTGAAGTGTGATTTTCAGAACTGATTTACAGTATGTCGACTTGAGTGAGTTTTCCCTCTGTCGGTAGACACCATAGTGAGTTTGAAACTTGTGAATTTGGTATCGGATTGTAAAAAATAATGAGTGTCACTGTGCACGGATATGATTTAGATCTAGGTTTCACATTCTCCTATTGCTTTTATGTCTGGGCCACGCTTTGTTGCATCCTTACCCCTTACCCTCACCTTCTCTTCTGTCTCGTTCCCTCTTTCCTTTCCCTCCCCCCATTGCTTTCTTCCCCCTTTCCCCACAGGCCAAATGGGTTCACGGAGCAGCAGTAGGGGCCTCTTCCGACAAGAGGAGGTCCAGGAATTGCCCAGCATAATCGAGCAAGATCAGGAAAATGTCCCCAGCCCCTCCTCCGAGCAAGAATCACTGACTTGGTTCGGTACGATTACTCATTCCCGGACATTTGCCATTATCGAGGGTTGGGGGGGGAGGAGACTTAAAACTGATGGAGTGCCTTTTGAAACGAAAATCAAAAGCCTGAAGCTTTTAGCTCTGTGAAACTCCTCCGATACTGCATTTAGGATTGGTTTATTGTTATTATTTTATTGTATTTTTCTGCTTTTGCCGTTTTTGTTGGGATGCAAAAGTTGCTCTTACTGCAGGCCCGGATATGAAAACTATTATTGTACTTCCAAACTGCTGGCCTCATATCATACAGTGCAAAACCCCGTCTCTCTTTTGGAAGCAGTGCACATACATTTGTTTTCTATCCAGCAAAATTAGAAATGTATTCTTGAGTTGTCAGAAAGTCTGGCCTAAAGTGAACCAAAAACCCAAATCAGTATGAAATGTATCATCTGTCCGGGAAATTTGTTTTTTCCTCGATGGTTTACTCCAACAAAACACAAAACAATGACAAAGAACTACGTGTATCACTGCCTTGCAAGTATCCTTCAACTGTAGCTTCACATCCATCATGCTGATTATGACTTCAACTGATCTCTTTCCTTTTAGCTTCCGCAGTTGTCCCCCTGTGTTAGTGTCATTTTGTTCCTCATGGTAATTGTTGTCATGGTGGCATTAAGAACTCATCCATTTTCATACCATCCAACACTGTGGGCGTATTGATAGGTCGAGGTTGGTCATAATATTTTCATGGGTACCTCCGTGCCTCTAAACTGGAATCATACGCTTTGTTGCATCCACACATTTCATCACCAGTCGAAAAAACCCCCAAAAGATAGTTGTAGTGTTCAGGCATTCATTGGTTAATCCGGGTCAAAGTCGGTATTAGGAGACAATCAAAGACAGCTGCTTGAAGTAGATTAATTTTTTTAATATATGCAAAACTGAGACATGCTAAAATGGAAATTATTCAAATGGTAGATACTGAATGTTTTCGGCATTGCTTTGGTCTTGATGTAAGCATTGTGCATCACTGTATCACACCGGATATACATGTACAGGGTGTCCACGTAAAAAAGTACACTGAGATAAAAACTACTGTAATAGCAAAACTACTTTATATATGGGAAAGAGAAATATATCTCTAGAAAGGGCAGAATGTCCTCTTTGCAATGGTATACAGCTTGTGATGTTATTGACACAGATGAGTGAACAAACTAGACCGGTGTTAAGGGTACTGAAATCGGCACTGTGACAAGTTTGCATACGTGATTATAACAAGGCTAGACTATGCAAGTGTACAGAATACCAAATGCCAGTTTTACCGTAGCTCTTATTTTGAAGAGTGTGTTTAGAAATGCTGTGGCCAATCCTACACCATGCAAGTAGTATTTGTTCATCAAATTCAGTCCACTGTTATCAGGATTATGTTATGTTTCAAACTCCTTGAATGTCTAATTAGTGAAGGATCAGGCCCTGAGTGAGTATTTTCTTGGTAATTCTGTTTATGGCTTGTGATCTGTTAATGATTGATAATGTGGTTGACACAGACATAGAAATTTGTTTCCTCCCTCAGTAGGTAGGAAAAAACTAGAAATCTCAATTTCTAAAATTTCACCTCAAAGTATGGTGTCCCAGCTTTCTGCCTTCAATGTTAGCTCTTTGATATCAGGTCTATGGTTCACTGACCTGTTCTCATACAAACTTGATTCATTAGGTGTCACTGTGGTTAAATAGAGTCTGCCCAATTGACTGGATCCATGGAAGGACCAGCACACTGAGCCACCTCATAAATGATCTTACATTTATGGTACTCCCATTATCCAAACTGCAGCAACAGAATTTCTTTCCAGGAGGGATGGATATGGTGTTTGTTGTTGCAGTCCATGTGCCGTCAAGCTTCATTTTTCATTTTTCACTTTTCCCTCTGTTTCCAAGCCATGAACTTTGCATCATGAAAGCGTTGGACATCATGTCAGGTGGCCATATCCCCAGGCTGTCTGAAACACAATTAATGTGGCTGCTAACGTCACACTGAATGGGTTACATAACTCATCAGATTCTTGCTAGAATGCTAGCACTGTAGGTAGTTAGATCATCACGGCAGTGCATGGTTGTGTTCAAATGTTGTAGGGTAGAGTCCTGTATGTCATACTCATTTTTATCTTTTTGGCTGTTGTTAGTTTCCCATTTTGTGACTTTTCCATCTTTGGCATTGGTGAACTCATAAGACAGCTGCAAAGGTAACTCCACCCTCAATCCAGGGCTTCTCACATTACTCTCATTTCGAATCGCCGACTCCTCGGACATTCAGTCCATTCTTGACCATTAGCATAATATTGTGGTGACACCCTTCCAGAGTGGTAGCATGGTAAATAACAGTCTGTGTTTGGTGTTTCACTTGTTATTGGTTGTTTGTGCTCTTGTGGAACTTGTGCTGCGTTCCAGGGAACTGTGCCCTCTCCAGACATGATATCCTTAGTTATGTCGTCATCTTTAAATCATGCAATTTCACGTCAGTTTTTGCATTCTAATTGCCACTTACATATCACGTTTATGTTTGTGATTTTCACCCTTTATTGTCTCTGAGATGATCGTAGTCCTCTTAAAACCCGACTATATATCTACAATGGTGTCAGAATTAGTCTGAATAGCCTTGTTTCATTTATTGTAACGTTTGCTCAACACAGAAGCAGTCAAATCACCCAGTAAGCTGAGCAGAAAGCCGTCGTTCCATCTCTTGCCAGAAGATTTTGCCGACTTCCCCATGAAGCGCACAGCAAGCTGGAGTGAAGATAAGATGGTATTTGCTGTCTCGCTCGCTGTCGTACATTTCCTTCTAACCTTACCTTGTACTTTGTGTATGATGAGATGCAAATCTGATAGGAAGTAAATAACAGGACAAATTAAGCTAGGACTTGTACAGTGTTGTAGTTGGATCCATCATAAGTCCCTGCAAGTTCCTAAGAAGTCCATCACAAGTCAGTCTTCTGCTAAATCAGAATTTATTGAAATGAACGATGACAGAAGCACTTCATAGTCATTGGCCACCTTGGCATTTGTGATTGGTATTGTGAAAGGACTCTTGACTGGACTTGTGGGGAGACTTGAGAAAAATGCTTGAGATAATCTCGACTACAACACTTGACTCGTGTGTTTTGTGTCTTCACTCACATTGGAACTGTTACTTTTTACACTGTTTCTGGGCACAATGAATCACTTTCTTTTACAAGATTCCCCAGATCCCTACTGCTGTCTTTTGGATTGCAGTCGCTAACAGTCAAAACTATTTCATCTGGGAATCTACAAAGGCCACCCCCATTTAGATCCGTTTAACAAAGATCACGTTCCTTTTTGGGGATGCAGGTTGTGGATATGTACAAGGGGCTGAATTCCAAGGATCTGCTGGCCCAGCTGTCTGAGTCCATGTCTCTGAGTGATCAGGCTGACATCCTGCACTTTCTCTATGTGGAAGAGTAAGTCAGTAGTGGCATCAATTCTAGTAACGTCACTGGTGCAACTCTAGGGAGTGGCATGTTCACCCTAACAGAAGTCCCCTCCCACGGCCCCGTATACACAATCAATCGATAGGCCTTAGTTTATTTGTCTTTGTGCCTCCTTGAAAATATTTAGTGTCCCGTCAGATATATGCAACCTAGATACCGCTATGCTGGTGAGCTGGATTGTAATGCTTGCCACCTGCTAGTGAGCCATTTCCTTGAAGGTGACCCTAGATAACTCAAAATCAGTTGGCACACCTAACGGGCTTTCATGAAATCCACACAGATGCATGGGTGCCTCAGGTCAGAATTTGCTTGAGTGCTGCCAAAGTTGTAATAGAAGTGCAGTTTTCAAAATCTTTTTGTGTGTACTTGTGACGATTGTCGTTTTGTGTCGTTGGCTAATATGAACCTTGACCTGTTCTGAATATCAGAGGCCTGGACTGGGACACTAAGCTGAGCCAGAGAGTGGACCAGAAGGTGACTGTCAAGACCTTGATGGAAGAACTGTACTACAAGGTATGTTGGCTTAGGCTAGGAGACTGATCCATTACAAGCTGCATCGTATGGTCTTGCGTCCAATCACAGGTGTCATTTGTGTTCAACTTGCATACACGAAATTGCTACATGCATGCATGTGTGTAGGAAGTGTGCGGCTGCAGCATGCAATTATGCATTGGAGAAAAGCACATGCTAATTGCACGGGGTTTACACAAAGGCAAAAATAATCATTCTCTTCCTATGTAATTTTTTATTTGTACGTTCATTCGTATGTATGTGAAAAAGACGCCACAGTTAAAGGGTCCGTGGAAAGCATTTATTTCCCTCTTGCCCTTGAAAATGCCCCTGCTGTGTTTCAGTTGACCGAATTTTCAATTTTTGGGGAGCTGTTTTGATGGGCATTTTGGAGTTTCTGTGGTTTTTATGCTGACGTAATTTCCATAATCATGAGCAAAACTGTCATGCCATCCGAGGGACTGGACCTCAATGTTGCCTTGACTCAGACGTGCACAAAAGACAACTTGCATTGTTAACACTTTGCTGTGGCAATTTCCCTTTGGTGATTTGTTTTACCAGAACAAGTAAATAAGCGAACAGACAACCTTGTCTTGGAGATGTTTTATTAAGCAAAGTTTAGCTTCAAATTGAAGTAGAAATAAAAATAAACTGAGTAGTGTCTTCCCTGATTTACATCATGGCAACAGTTCCTTTAGATTTTTGGGAAAGCATAGACAATTTTAAGGTTTAAAAAGTGCAATTTTCAATATCGTTAACCCTGAAGAAGAATATGAACATGCGTAAGAAGGTGTCTGAAAAAAATTCCTAGCAAGGACCCTTTAAACCCAATTTTGTGTTTTTCCCTTGCTGCCGTCAGAGTGCCCACTACAAGGCCTGGTCAGTGGTCCGCCACACGGCAGGCATCCTGGAGAAGAAGGTGGAGAATCTGGCCCAGGCCGTGACAGAGCTCCTAGTAAGGCAGAAGCAGGTGTCAGTGGGCATCCCCCCCGAACCCCGGGAGAAGATCATCGTGGCCCCGTTGCCGCCCAAGAAGCTCCACAGGGTCATCTCGGAGGCCTGCGGGGAAGATAAGAGTTCGGCCGTGCTCACCCAGGTGAGAGAGGAGTCGGCTGTGTCTCATTGTTAGGGCTGTGGGTAGAAATAAGTAGACACGTATGGAGACAATAGCCACTTGAATAGAAGTGCCCCTCATGGGCTAAAAACAGCCATGTTAGTGGGGAGTGTTCAATGGCTACGTCCAAACTGTTGGCTAGAGCTAGGTGTAGGTGCTCTGTTAGAAGTACATGGGGAGTGTTCAATGGCTACATCCAAATCTGTTGGCTAGAGCTAGGTGTAGGTGTTAGAAGTACATGGAAACACGCTAACAGTAGACATATTTGTAGCTGTCTGAAGCTGTGGCGGACACAGCCTGTACAGTACACCGTCTTAAAGCTTAGTTTCCACCACATGATTGTTTATACGCAAAGACACACAAAAAGGAATCGGAAACAGCCTTTGTGCCTTCTCCAGTATAACGTACATTTGACAAATAAGGAAGTCTGTTTGTGAACTGGGAAAATGCAATTCAATCAAAGGAGCTGCCGTTGCTAGGAAACTTGTGCCTTCTCTTGGTCCCACTCGGGGTGGATTGACCCTTATGTTCTGGTCACAGTTAGTTGAAGTGGATGTGGCTGGAGAAGTTGACCCTTGAAGCTAGAATTTGAAGTTGGATCAATGAGTATTCAGTTTTTAGCTTATGGACTTTCCATAAACAGTATTGGATATCTTATCGTGATTAGTTTGTTAATTCAGGTTTTTTGTTGATTGAGGGTTGTGCTTTATTTATTTGTTTATTTTTTGATTCCAAGTATTCAATTAGCATTGTTTTGGCCATATTTCCTGTTGTTTTCTGTAACAGCTTTTCTTTAGCAGGTTCAGTCATCTCCTAGTTTTTTAAATGTAAACTCTTTGAACAGCTGCCAATGAATACATGTATTCAGATCTCCGGGTCATGAACATATTTCCTGGAGAAATTCTCTGTGGTCGTATGGCATTGGCTTTTAAATCATGGCAATGCTGTTGTGTCCCTAAACTCTGAAAGTGTTCAGACCATTAATCTATCCCTTTTTTCAAAAACATCTCCAAAATAGGAACTACTGGTGTATCTGTCCATGTTCATACGGACTGAACCCAAGCTCTTCTACGAGATGTTGCGTATCCGAGTCGGCCTCATTATGCAGGTCATGACCTCTGAACTAGCACGCACCATGGGATGCCAGGGTGAGTTGGACGTGGCATTGTTCCTCAGACTTTTCCTTGCCGAGAGCTAGTCTCAAACCTGAGCTGGTGTGTTCTGATTGGATTATTACGAGGCATGTCCCTTCATGGATAAAGACTCAGACAGTGAGAGTTGCAAAGGCTGGTATGTTGGCCCTATAAATGCACAAATAAATGCACAAGTTTTATTAAACCTTTGTACTTATAAATCTACATGGTGAATAAATGCACTGGTTTGAATAACACACGTTTTTAGAAGGTCCTCATCAGATTATTAAATTAAATATGGAAAACTGATGGTGATCGTATTAACTTTTGGGACATAACTAAATGCCAAAATTCAGTTTCGGTAAAGCTTTCAGTCAAAATCAGTCTTTCGTGTGACATTTAAAGTGAGAAGTAAAGTAGGAGGTTTAATTCCCAAAGTATTTGTCAAACTTATTTTGGAGGAGATCAATCTTGTGCTTGATATTTGGTGGTCAAACTGGCTTTTCTGCTTTCTGGGATCCTCTGCACAAAATGATTAAGGTCTTGTATCCAGATGCTGCTTGTGGTGTTGATCCTGTTGACCCTTCTCAATTGGCTTCCTTCCTTCAAGGGGATAAAGCCTATGAGCACCTGATGTCTCTCAGCCCCTATGAGATGAAGGACCTCCTTCATCACATCCTCAGTGGCAAGGAGTTTGGCGTGGCAGCAGGTAGATGAGCCATTACCTAATACGTTGACCAAGGGCGACTTAGAATGTACATAGGATTAACATAAACATGCTGTACAGAGTTCAAGGCTGTATTAGATGGATGAGGGGTCACGGCAGGTGTTGGGAACAGTTAATCAGAAGTGTGAAAGGCATAAATGGCCTCTGAATTTATGAAACGGTCAACTTATTAATTTATCAGTTTCCAAAAAAGCTTGGAGATTGATGCATTAAATCTATACGGCTTTTCTATTGCCTCTTGATGGCATTGGAGTGTCTTTCAGCATGTTCGACTTTGTGCTTGGTATTGTTGTTCAAGCCACAAATACCTTTTGTCCTGCAGCGAGTTCCAAGTCAGTCGGCATTGGAGAGAGACAGCTGTCTATCGTCAGTGCCCAGAAGGACGAGATCATGGGTCTGTCACAGATCAAGCGCCAGTTGACGGTAAGCGCCGACAGAAAACCCACATTCCTCCTCTTGGATCAAAAGTTCTTACGATTTACCCGAAAAAATAAAATTGGTAAGGAATAATTTTTAATAGCAAAGGTGGTGGCATCTCAGAGTTCAGGCTGCTCCCACCAGAAAGACACGCGAAGTCACAGCCAGTTGAGGCTTTCCATGGTTACATGTGTCTCTTCCTGGTTGCAGCCCAAACCCTCCAATGCAGATTATTGTTCTCAAAACGTATCACCTCTTACCATGAACTTAGAACAAGTGGCACACAAATGCGGGGCATTTATACCATGAATGCTTTTCTGTGTTCAGAAGTGGGTTTATTTTTTGTTGCATTTGCCTTGTCTTTCCTGCCACTTGCTCTTACGAGGAATTACCAGACAATGTGCCAAAATGAAGTCAAACCTCTCCAGGGTTGTTGCGAACACTTCTACGAGTCTTAATGGTAGCACTTTCTGTGTGACGGGGTCCTTTTGTCATGGGAACTGTTCTGATGTTAGTAACGTTTCACCACCAAGTCTGTTGGCATCATCTTTATACTTGGTCCACCGCACAGCAAAAAGGGAGAGGTTATAGTGCAGATGGCATGAAAACGTGCCTGTTCATCATATGCTACATTTATTTTTCCACTACACAAAAGTTCACTGAATCACCATCTTCTTATAAGTTTCTGACAGTGTGTAAATATTGACTTTTTCAAGTGGTGCAGTAAAACTAGCCTCCTGAGGGGATTCATGATGCTCTTCTATTTTTCCCTGAGGCAAAGCCAAGCAAAAATAGAATACTCGGGTTACTCTTACTGATGTAAGAAAAAGAGCAGCACTTTTAGCACTTCTTCCGCATTTATTCATGATTTAACTGATTAATGTAATCGAAATGCAATTAAGATATACGTTTGTATTGAGATATAAAAGTTTTAAAAATTCAATTGTTTTTTTCCCAAATATTGTGAAATGTTTGAACCCAGCTGTGTAATGCGCCCATTTGTGAATACACATAAGATGCACCCCCGTACACAATTGTACTCAATATCAGTTGTTATGGACATAGTTCTTTGGCTACTGTGGGTCTGGTACTTTTGGCCTCGAACTGCAAGGCAGCGAAATATATGTGGCTTGCTCTGTTGGCGAAGTGCATAGAGACTATTCATCACCCGGTCCTACGTCATTGATGCTTGATAAGAGTTTGTGACTTGCGGTTCTGAAATAGAATTGACTCATCCCAATTTACATTCTCACCCTGTTGCCCTCGATCACCTTCTGGTTTGGCATGGCAGTCCAAGTCCATGAGTCTCCAAGATGTCGAGTTGGAAGAGGATGTGTTCCAGGAGAAAGTGGGCCAGTGGCTGCGGCGGCGTCGACTGGACGGTGCCCTCAACCGCGCACCGCCAGAATTCTACTACAAGGTCTGGAAGATTCTTGAGAAGGTGAGTCTGTTGTCAGTGAAGCAGCTGACCACAATCTATTATCAGGAAGCCATTATCAGACGCACCTGTCGTAGAGCATGGTATTAGCTAACGAGGCAAGTTCTCCTGCATAGCCAAAGGACACAGAGACCTGAAAGTGACCATTTCAGCTAGGTGCCTTGGATCCACACGAAAGCTGTTACAGTAAAGACCGTTCACTTACTGTGCATCATGTGCCTGCAGAACTATATATGTAAGGTGATGTGTTGCGTTCAAAACGGACATTATTGCTTTAAAAAAACCCATTTCTTGTTGCAGGGTGGAGTCCACGAATAGCCTTTGTGCATGGATTTCCCTTCTGAATTATTGTTTTTTCCATTAAAATAATGATCCATGTGATGAATTTTTATCACATATCTTTCATTTGTAACTTTTACTCATTTTTAATTCATGAATATTTGACATCAATTTTCGGTCAAGTATATTGAACAAGGCACTTTTTATACATTTGAAATTATCCATACTGTTAGGATAATTTAGGGAACTGTTGCTTTGATGTCATTCAGGGAAGATTCTGTTCCAATGACATACTTTTTCTGTTCAAATATTGAAACAGAATTGAAACAGAAAAATGATTTTGAGACAATAAAAATTAGGACAGCGAAACAGCAAAGTTCCAGGTTTTCTGCTTGGGATGAAATCGCAGTTTTGTTCATGAATATGGAAATTTGCATTGGCATTAAAGCCAAATAGGCACTGAAATAACCTTTGAAATAACATAACAAACGCAGAAAATAGAGTCAAACGATTCACACTTGTGCATTTTTAGTGGGTTTAGTAAATAAAATTACACTGTGTGGACCCTTTGATTTACCTACAGTGCCATGGGCTGAGCATTGAGGGGTACAGCCTCCCCCATCACATGACCCGGGAGATGACGGAGAACGAGTTCAAGTTTGCCCTGCAGGTGGAGACGGCACTCAACCGCATCCCCCAGCCCGAGTTTCGGCAGCTGGTGGTGGAGGCCCTCATGGTCCTATCCCTGGTCGTGGAGAACGACTGGCTGAGCAACCTGGGGGCCATCATTCAGGTGGAGGGGCTGGTCATCGAGGCCAACGAGATCTTCCTTAGAGATCAGGTATGTTTGCACAGCCAGCGTTGTTCGACTTGGAAACTGTCTGGTGAGAGAGACGCTGTATGGTCATTTTTTCATCATCTGGTTAATGGATGAACGAGCAGCATCGTGTGATTGAAAAATTGATGTACGATCATCCCACATGCATGGCTGTCAGAGAAGTGCCAGCAAAGGACTCTCAATGGAGTTCAAAGAGTTTAAATGATTGATTTGGCCAGTACACACACAAAAAAGTTGACTTTTTTCACCATTTCTGCATCTTTTGCACTCTTTATGCATGAACATAACTTCAGCAACTGCGAGCTACCCCCCCAAAAAGCACCATCATTCAACCACCATTACCACCACACTTCTGTAATATAAACCATCCTTTAAAATGAAATTGCACGGTTGGTTCAGTGAAATTCTATCCACATTGGGTTTTTTGGTACTGGTTCATCCAGAGAGGTCCTTCTGCTGTACACTTTGCACTGCAATTTTCATTTGGTATTACTTCTCATAAGGGAAGCAGTTTTTCTCCAACATGGCCCAACGGATAACAATACAAATGGCTAAAATACTTTTGATTTTTCCTTTGCAAAGCCAAGCGTAACATAAATTCATGTATTTAACCACCGCTAAGTGGCGTTCAAGTACTGTCAAAGGATGGTTTGTCTTGCTCACTTTCTTCACCAATCTTGCTCGTACTTTCCTGCCTTGGTTCAAGGCAAGGCAGACGTGGTGGCACAAAGCTGAACTGAATTAAAGAGAGTTACACCTTCTATTGGTGGGTATACGAACGAGTTCTTCACTTGAAAACTTGCACCAGGATTGGAATGCCAAAAAAGACTGCATCGAGTACTGACTGTCAGCTATTAATAATTGGAACAGTCACGGATGCCCTTATACTCTCTGTTGATCGTATTTCATGCTTGCACTACATTAATTGAAGGCTTCAAGACAAAACACCAGTCAATGTGTACTTAATTCATTGGACAAACACCTGACCTGCCTCTTGTCCCATGCTTGAACCACGTCTACATTTTCAGCGCCGGAAGAGATTGAGGACAAAGTCGATGGACGCAAGTGCCCAAACCAACCTGAAACCCACATTTCCAAGTTCGGAAGGTTTGCAGAGGGCGGAGGCCAAGGAAACCAGCCTTGGCCCTGATGCCCAGTCGTCCGCAGCCCCATCATCTAGACTGCGGCGTTCCCGGAGCAGTTCCGTCGGATTTGAAATGCAGGAGGTGAGGGACCAAGTACAGCGATTAGACTGCATTCATCAGGCTCGGCGTGGGAGCACCGCTCACAGTCACCCACAGACAGCTTCAGCTATACACATTTCATTTAGCTCTAAAATAGACTTCACATCTCGCCTCTGGCAACATTCTGAGCAAAGAGATAGCTATTCAACCACCACACTGTGGAAACTCCTCAACTTTCAGGATCGAATGGAAGTCAGTCAACAAAGTATGAGGGCTTTCATTTTGTGTGTGTGTGTGCTTCAGAAGTTCTGCCTTTATAAGCAACATTCTTGCAGGTGGGAGTGCCTTGGTTGTTCTGTGACAGGAGATGTCATCTGACCAATCTTGTCAACTTCCATAGCTGGAGGATGGAAGGCATACCATCTAGATTCAAAGCCATGTTCACCTTGTTTCAGTGTATAACATCTCATTCCTGGCCATATAAACCTGCACAGACAAAGCACAGTTGATGAGTGACCTCCATTTTTTCAACATAGCACTACTTTTACGTATGCACATACTTACACCGGAGACTTGAAATTCATTCATAGTCACAACTTCTTAAAGGCTTGTCAAGGATCCTGTTTTCATATATTTTTCCTACCTCTTCACATCCCCCAGATGGAGGTCAAAGGTGACGCCACACTGTGCTGTGCTGTGGATCAGCCCCGCCCCACGCCACTGGCCTGCGGGGGCGTGGCTGGCATCTGTTGTCACTTCTACGACAGCGCTCCCAGCGGCATCTACGGCACCATGGCCTACCTGGCCAAGGCAGCGGCCAAGAAGCTGAGTTTCCACCACCAGTTCGACGAGAACGCTGAGGTGGACTGCAGGGTCAGCTGATGGCTCTCCGGAGGTTGAACACCCCTGATGCCTCAAAGACTTTTGAGTCTACAATTGGTAATATACACCCACTGCCGTGTTGCTGCATTGAGACCCCTAACCTCAAACCTACCTCGAAAAATGAGTGTTGAGTAATCGCAGGAAGCCCTTTATCTTGAGCCTTGGGGCCCTAGCTGCCCACACCTTGTGGCTGAGCGTAGTTCAGTTTTGTTCTGCAAAACTTATTTTCCCACCCAAAACACCATACAATGTGTATTGCATGTGATCTGGCAGACGACTGATATTTTTTCCCGTTCAGATTTTCAATTTTATGAGCACTGTTTGCATGAAATTGGGCAGAAGCCACAGGGCTGCAGCTTCAAGTAACATATTCACCTATGGAAGTTGCCAGTTGAGGATTTATCTATTTCCCCCATAGTTGTGAACAGGGTAGACATAAACCTGAATGATAAAAGAGAAAAAAAAAAGAAACCGCTAAAGGAAAAATAGCTTGACTTTACCTTAGAATTGATCACCTTCGACCATTTATGGTCTGTCAGTTTGCTGCTCAGGAGGACTTTGCCCCCCCCCATCCTGGCAATGTATTGTCCTGGCAATGCCAATTGTTATGTTACTTCCAGTTGTTATTGCTTGTTATCACGCTTCTTACCAGAAGCAGGTATGTATGTGTGTTCCTTATGGAATAAACATCACCTTTAACTATCACATTAACTATTCATAAATACCTAAGATAGTTTAGCCATTCCTTTTGTTTGAGAGCCAACGGTTAATAAAGCACGGTGTGGTTATGTGCCACCTCATGCAGCATATGTCATGCAGGCACCAAACTCCATACACGGAGACGGAGATTGTTTGTGACTACTTGTGAAAGGAACATACCATAACGAGAGGGGTGTCTGAAAAAATGAAGTGGAAAAAAATTGTTGGACAAAATCGGTTCAAATCGATAATTTTTAAAACTTCTTTTGACAGAAATGGAATTAATGAAGGGGAATAAATATGTGCTCAGCCGGAGTGTTAGTTGAAGACTGGCTCATGAGATTGGACACCGATAATATCCCTCATTTTCAGCTTTTGCATTATCAGCATCCATTCTCCTGATCCCGTCTTAAGACCGGCCAAGCACAAATTTACTCCTACAGCAACTGACACAGTACTTAACAGTTTCTACAATAAGAGATTAACTTTCAGATGTTACGGCCTAGGTTGTGTTGTTCGTGTCACAAATTGCTTTGTTTGCTGCCTTTTTGGGGGGGGCTTTGCGGTTTCCAATCATTAAATCTCTCTGTTTTGTCACAAATTTTAGGTTTCTAGATGGACATGTTAACAAGTGTGCTCATAATGGACCCAGTTTAATCAGCATGTTTGGCCGCATAACTATGACTAAATTTGGGATTGAGGTAAAAGGACTGTTACTTATTTGTGTGTGCACCTGTAGATACTGAAATATTTGTTTATTGAATGAGATACAAAGCCTTTCTGCTGTTCTTAAAAGCCCTTTTCATTTTATGACCCGAGATGCATCAATTTCATGTAATTTTCATGTTCTTTGTAAATTTCGAACCACAAAACAATCACCTTTGGATTGCCAGTGTTTTGGCTTTTTTAAACATGGCCAAAGTAAGCTGTAGTCCAATATGGACAGAATTCAAAATTGGATACAGTTACCATCGCTCCTTCTGGCATTAATAAGAAATATTTTTGACTCTGAGGATCAGAAAATGTTCTAAATAACTTTAGATGATAATAACTACTTGTCTTAGTTTTCCAAACCGTGTCGCTTCTTGCGGATTGGAAATGGGCAACAGATTGGTTTAATGAAACAGTTGGAGTGGGGCTTGCCACCAACCGAAGGAACCTTCCCTGAGGTCTGAAGACTTTATTGTCCACAGGTGGACGCATCATACTAATGAGCAACTGAGATGCATTGAGGAAAGGAATTTAGTTCCCCCCTCTGATTTGCCTCATTAATGCCGTATTTTGAGGCAATTACGGCCGTATTCTGACTTGGGCTTAAATTCGCACCTGCCAACAAACTCGTGCTATCAGGATGGACGGGTGGAACAAGAGGGAAGTGTTGGTTTCCAACAGTATGACAAAAAGAATGGTTCCTGTTTATTCTTGTGAGCCTTTTACATTGTACTGGATTTCAACGGCCATCATGGGTGTCTTGGGGGGAGAGTTTCACTCCCTCATCCCAGGAAAAATTTCACTTTCTTTTAGAAAAAAAACGGTAAAGGAAGCAAGAAGAAAGGGCAAAGGAAAGTTCCCTTGAAAATTCCTTGGATATGACCCCCATCTACTGTTTCAGGTTTGTCAGTCTGTCACTACTGAGCGCTTTGCCCTTCTCAGAAAGAGCTCTGCCACCTTTCTAGTGATGCCCATGGTGACCATTGCAAAAAGGGGGCGGAGGCTCATATTTTTGGAAGGGTCAGGTTGCAAGTTACATGAGGTATTGTGGATGGATGTGCATCGTTTTTATAATCAGGCGTTGTACGATTTTTCGTTTAAAGGAACACCTGTGCTAATCTACGCACTGTTATTCATTTTGGGTGAGTGTGAAGAGATATTTCATTCATGTGTGAAGCTGCGTAAAAGGTGTATTTTTATGAACTCAGGTTTATGATGTTAGATGAGTATGTAGTGCAAGTGCATGACCAGGGAAAACTGAAGGTGTTTTTATGAGGGCCATGACTAGCAACTCCACCATAGGCCTACTGCTGAAATAAATATTGCTAATGAGTGTTAACATCTGTTTTGTTCAACCACTTGAATCCTAGCAGTTGCCTATTATGGTAGGCATATTTAGTAATGATTGTAGTGGTCGAAAACACTTTGAAAGCTTTGTTGTACTTTTTAAATGTATCTGAAACCAAAGAAATTTATGCCGTGTTATTTCTTGGTTTTAGAATGCCACCTCTTCTCCATAAAATTGCCAAATATTGTCAGGTGTGTGTTTTAGAATACATTTATCTGGTGATCCACGTAAAGTACTGACATGATTTCAAGTTTATGCATATTTTGCAAATGTATACAAGTAATTAGTTGACTGCATTATTTGTTCCTTTGAGAAAACAATAAATATGTGAATAGAGCTTTGGAATGCATTATGATGTCACCAGGTAATACTTGTCTCACTTGACTGAATCACTTTGTATGTTTGAGCATGGACTACTTTGGGGGATCTAGAACCAAATTTGCTGGGGGAGGGGCAGACTTTTTGGGGGGGAGCAAATTTCTTTATGTAGCCTTTAATAGCCTTTCTGAGGGGTGGAGCTAGATATTTGCGCTTTTTACACATTTTTTGATAGAGGGGAAATGAAACATTAAAGTACCCTTTTTTTAAGAAGAAGAAGACCCTATTTGAGAAGAGCTTGGCCCCTGTTACCTCCGATCCCCGGGATCCACCCTTTGGCCTGAGGCTTGCCTTTGAATGATGCTGGACCAACCAGTGTCTCATGACCAAATCCGGGCACAGTCATACCCGATACTTCCGAAAAGTGACCAAATTCTTCGAACTTTTCTAGACCCACTGTCAGTGCCACATATTGACAGTAAACTTTTGCAAACGTGGTGTGCGGATGGCCATTTGTGTGTGTGTGTGTGTGTGTGGTTTTTTTTTTTTTTTGGTTGTTTTTTTTTTTTTTGGTTTTTGTTTTGGGTTTGTTTACTTTATAAGTGGAACGAGCGCCTACACAAATTTCGACATCAGTACAAGCCGCCCCGGCGCGCGCGCTGCAGGTATCGTCTGCTCGACAAAGACGGGCGTCCCTGACATTGTATCATACATACGCCACATTGTTGTTGAGACAGGGAACCAGGCTGTAAAGATAAATATTTATAGTGCTCATCTCACTCTGGTGCTGCTTGACAAAGTTTCTGAAGTATCGATGTCCCAGCTAGTGTATGCAGGTGGAGAACCGTGCTCACGTTTTTTCCACGGTTTATTGAAGTTGCTCGGTCGGGTTACAGGCTTTGTACTTCCTCCATGGTAATAATACAGTGTCATTGTACTTTCTTGAGTTGGCCTGTGTAACATGTAATGTGCAAGCTCACTGCGACTGCTAGCATCGTGTGATGCAATAATTAGGAGTGGCTTTTTTTTCAAACATTCGTCACGTATTCCTTATATGTACATGTAGAACGGGACCTACATACAGTATCATATTATCATATACATAAATGTTTGGAACATGGTTTATCCCAATAATTAGGTCCTTAGGCTCTATGACAATTCAGTGGGATGCTATTTGTTGACGTTAAGGACCCTGTTATAATATGCACAACACTGTTCAACTACCTACATAATGTAAGAATTTACAGTTTCTTGTACACGCAATGTCCTCCCAAAGAAACTCTTCAGTCCTTCAGTTGTATTAAGGAAGGCTTCACATGGCTGCAGTGGTGGTTTGGGACCGAGATAGTCATACACTTGTAAGAAAATACTAAGAAGATTAACAATTGAGTGAGCAAAATGTGGAGGGATTTCTATGGCACCAGTCACACGGCTGGGAACTTCGGAACGCTTCTTGCCTGGTTCCTAGACCTATTCCTATACCAAGTGACACTTGGGTCTTGAACGTTTGGAGTGGCACCATAGACCTGGAGGAGAAAAAAATCCTCCGGGTCTATGGTGGCACTAAACCGAACTTACGTGCGAACGAACACCTGGTTTATCGGCTAACTTAATTTCTCGAAACTTTTCCTTGAACTCATACGGTGTTTTACAGAAAGTAATTTAGCGAAGGTTTGACTGGTAAATTATTTTATGCTGTGTGAATTCATCACTTCAGCACTAATCAACATGTACCTTTGTGCAGCATGATAATCTGGCCAACATTGGCCAGATTATCATTCGGTTTAGGGAAGGGGAGTGCACGCCCGTGTTGTTGAAGGACGGGCCAGGGGCATGCTATCTCAGATCACGGTGACTTCTTCTCAGTTCAAGCCTATTTTGGGGAAGAAGTCGACGGCGGGACTAAAGTTGTACTAAAAGAGGGCGCAATTTTCCTACAAACTGTTCGTTCGTCGCCCAGTGCCCATGATAGGCCAGGTAGGGTGGGGTGCCTTACGCAGATTCTAATGGAAGGAACAACGTCTCACAGTTTCACAGCTAACGACGCGTAGAGCATTGTGGGATAATTTCTGCTATAGCGCGCGAGCTCCGTCAATGCGTTACACAGGCGGCAGTTAGCAATTTGATATTTTTTCTTTTTCTTCCTCATTGCTGAAAAATTCTGACTATCCTTTATTCGTTAATATAAAATTGATCAAGATAACCAATGATTTGAAATATATTGTAAAAAGAAACGTGATCAGTGTGAGAAGAGATAGATTACCACATTGTGGTTATATATAACACATATACATATATATATACACATTGTGGTTGTACCAAGGCCATGTTTGTATCATATAGCCGACACTTCGCCGTGCTAAAACATTTCCATTGGCCAAAATAAAATAAATTACATAATGCTTTGCTAACAGGAAGTGATAACCTCGCGGTAACAGGTCGTGCACAATGTGGCCAATCACAGTGCAAAGCCATCAGCCCAACCTGTTCGGGCGCTTGACGACGAGCAAATAGAAACGGAGGCCCCTGTGGTCGGAACTGCACTTCGCTGGTTCACAAACGACGATGAAATGCACACGTTACGGTCCTGTCGCTAGCAGCAAAATTAACACTCCCGAAAAACATGGCTAGTTTCAGAGGATGGAGGGTGCTGCAGCCCAAGGCGGCTAGTAGGCTCACTTTCCCGGTAGGGGCTTACATAGATTTTTTTCCAATCGTGTTGTCGTCACTGATGTATAATTTTACCAACTGTCATTCAAGCATCAGTACGTGCCTGACTTTTGTAGGCCTACCAGTTAAATTATGATTTGATGATGTTTTATTCGTTGGTCTGCGAGAGATCTGGGTGTACACATGTGTGTATGTGCTCTAAATTAACAGGCCTACATGTAATAACACAGAATTGCCACCTTGGGTTTCCAGGGTACGCATGGTTGCCTCTGAGGGTCACCACACAATGGATCATTGTCGATAATTTTATTTGTTGGTCAACGACATTAGAAGGAGTGCTGTTTTTCTATCCTGTTTTGGTTTGGAGCCTATGTGGTTTTGTGGCTGTTTGGAATTGAATGACCCATTACACAATCATCTGCACTTCCGATGGCTTGTTAATTGGATTGCTGGTTGGTCAGAACAGAAAATGCGCTGTTGTGGAGTCTTCGTGTGTTAAAATCATGGAGAATGGTTCCCATCAAAAAGAGTTGCACGTTCTCTTCCCAAGAGAAAGCTTGGAGGAATTGAAAATGGGGAAAGTTTGTCGGGGCTTTACGTATTCTGATGAGAGGGTTATTGTCAACAATGAGCGCCGAATTAGTTCATATAATTCGTGATTATTTCAAATTCCATTAATATTTTTGCCATAGAGTTTGGCGCAAACGTCACAGATTCTCCGCTTTGTCGATCTAGGTTGAATTGAATTCTGGCAGGCTTCTGCAATGAGACTTCTACCCCGAATGATCTACTTATCATTCATGACTTGAATAACAATAAGTCCCCGACCTCTTGTGGTGCACGCATTGCGGCCGTATCTCAAAATGAGAACGTTCTACTCCATGATCGCGCCAGTTCTGTCCACGTGGCTAGCTGCTCAGATATTGATAGTTGTTCAGTTAGGGATTTATTACGGATTTAAAAGAGGTGCTGCATGACAAGTTTTGAATGTTTCACATTCATGCATTGAAAACATTTTCATTCGGTGATCGACAGATAATTTTTTCCATTCCACTCGGCTTGACCTCATGTTATAGAACATTCCAAAGGTCTCCACGGGAAGTTATCATAAACATGTTCGCGTTACTCATAAACATTTCTACTTAAAAAGAATCCCATCAGAAGTATTGCGCTTTCCAGGTAGTCTTATAGAGGGATCCCAATACGACGCTTTTAGCATCGATCTGCGCACTTCCGCGTTTGAAAACGAGGCTGTATGTGTCAGCTTCAATTCTTAATTCGATCAGACGATTGAAAGTAAGAAGTAAAGACACAAATACGTAGGCCTAAAGGCATATTAAATTCAGACTTTTCGGGCTGCAAATTTTTGTGGAAGAGTCTTTCAGGATGATCCGACACGTGAAATCAGAGGAAAAAATAATGGCAATTTACCGCGAACTAACGTACCTGCGATGGTCGTTTATATCTTGTGCAGTGGGCATGGTTTAAACTCAAGTGGCACCACACGAGCCGGATACTGCATGCACATGTACTGTGTCGACTCCGCAGGCGCGTGTGACGAGCCTCGATTTCGATGCGGTATGAGCAGACGGCGCTGATGTGAAATCCATCTATAAGTCTGTTGTGTTGAATATGCCTGGCAAACCGCAGCGAGGAATGCGTACAAATGGCCTTAACGGAAGGAAGTGTGAGCGGGCCATTGAAAACAGGGGGAGGGGTGCGAGTTTGATGATAATTTTCTCTCAGGTTTTCTGGCTTTGTTAAATTTTTCCTTCACAGAATGCATTAAATCGTTTTGGTATTTGTTTCCATAATCTAAGCGGGATTTTTAGTGAGTCTGTAAAAAGATCTTAAATAATCGTGATTTTCCTGCGCGCACGAGATTGTCGTAATCCCCCGTATCTAAGCCGGCCTCTTTTCGTGCTGTTTTATAATAAAGATACATGTATACTACCGGTACGTATGATGGAAGGGGACCATATTAAACGGCGATCTCTCGCGTGAGCACAGGACAAATCTCAGTTGTGAAGTGTTTTACAGAGCACCAAAGACTCCCGCTGAGATAAGAAACTAATAGCAAAAATGATTTAATTGGATTTTCTAAATAAAAAAATCAACAAAGCCAGAAAACCTCAGAAAATGATCATCATAGTCACACCACTGTATCTTTTTAAGGGCCCGCTCACACTTTTTGTCTTGCCGCTGAGGCCATTTGTGCGCATGGCAAGCATAATTATGAATTTATTATTGAAAAGGTCTATTAGCTAGCGAGGAATTGAAACTTGGCTGTGTGGTGTCTTGTGCATGTGACCGTGACTGACTGTTCAAGGTTATGACAAGCAGGGACCGGTGATACCCCTAAAGAAGAAATCAGTATTGAAGGCCTCTGTGTATATTATTTTTGAGCTTCGGTTTTTGCGATTTGCGTTTGCCTGTCGCCTGAGGTTTGTAAATCCCCACCGAACTTCGATTTTGCATGCGTCTGTTTACCCGCAGTCCCAGCGAGGGTGATAGTAATGGCAAAACCATCGATATTTTCCCCGGAAGGCGTCCGCGAAGAAAAAGGTGCCTACTCCAAGGAATAGCGGGCGACCACGTGATGATGGTTGTGCGCCATGTTGTAATGATATCTCATGTATCTGAAGTCATGAACTTTTCGAGTTCCTTTACACATGAACGATGCACATTGTATTCTGTCGACAGAAATAATTTTTCTCTGTCACAAGTACGAATACTGACGAGTCAGGATGAGATGATCGACTTGCCAGGGAACAAAAATTATAATGTTTAAAACACATTCAAGGCGACTGTGTTTTCTTCAACGTTTGTCCCTAACGAACTGACTTCAACAGTTCAATAACATGATTGTTTTCCTCTAGTCTTATTGTCCTCTAGTCTGTCACGGCTTGGACTACAAGACAGCTGTGACTTTGGTTTTTACAGTTGGTGATCAACGTAAACCACTCCAGTTTTTTTGTAACATGGAGAAACAAGATGAATATTTCAGCCGCCAGAATCACTGAACGCTGTTGCGGTAAGGTTAATGTGTACCAGGTGGGGTTACTGGGTAGTTACGTGACCTGTGATCTCTTAATTTTACTCTAGGCGCAGCACTTGAAATATATCGACGCAGAGGGGTCAGGAACCTAAAGTTTGGGATAAGCAGAGCAGCTCATTAGAACAGAGCAGTAGTTCAGTATACCGCTGACGTGACGGAAAAAAGCGCCCAATATACTTTTGATGGATTGCCCGTTTCCTGGATTGAATTTCGACCACTCAAAGAAGGTAAGCATTTTTTTCTGCCTCAAGTAGAGTTTTTCCAAAAGGTTTTGGGGAAATTGTTCTCCATGATGTGCCTATCTAATTACCATAATAAAATTTGCCCCATTTGCATTTGTAATAAAATTTATACGTAATATCTTTCTTGAATATCCCTCAGTAATTGTATATCAGCAATGTATCACTAATCAACTCGGGTTCTTCCGCAGCGTTTCCGTTCATCACGTGACGAGGGCACATGACGGCGTTATTAAGCTAGTTGAAAGTACAGTGTCCTCTACGGTCATGCTAACACTGAGTCAACAAAATTAGGCAGGGCAATATTATTGTAGAAAGTACATGACATCAGTCCTTTATTTATTAAAATGCGTAAGCAGCTGCCTCACTCGCATGATGAAATACAAAAAAAATTTAGGCACACTGTACTGACTTACGTACATTTATGCACGTGGTACTTGCATGGCTGACTGTCTTCCGTAAACTTTGCAAGATTATGGCCAAATCTTCACCTGATAAAAAGAGACTGTTAGGGATGGGATGTTGCGTGCAGCCAGTGTTATACACGTGTCTCCCCATTTCAGAGAGAACTGAATATTACCGCCGTTGAGGGAACTTAAAGTTGAAGGGCTCTGCCCTCTCACTTCGCAAGTCATTGTGGGAAGAATGAGGTCTTTCTTTGCCGGTTGTGCATAAGGATTTGTGAGAGTCGAAGATTGGGGACAGGGTTTATTAATTGGATCACAAAAGCGAACACGATTTTGTGACAACAAATCAAATATTTGCACCTCAAATTCGCAGAAGTTGTGCACTGCACATGTCAACTCAAGCAAACTCACGTATCACTTTTTGTGACGTCAAGTCGCTTCTCTTGCATTCGCCTGACGCAGAACCAGCCATTAGATAGCATACCTTTTTTGCCTTTAGTGAGTCAAAATGATATTGTGTGAGGCTGTAATACATTTTAGAGAACCGATAATCGGCAGCGATCCTTTGATGACGAAGAGAGCGTTTTATCTGTGAATTTTTATTTCTTGACGTGTTATCACAAAAGTTTTGCTTTGGCAATCGCATCGATCTTTCAGGAAGTCACGCCTGTTTTTTTTCTGGAACAAAAATGAAACAGCGAGAAGATTGATGGAGCAACCATCCAGACATTGAAGGGTAAATATTCACAGAGATTGTGACAAACGTTTCCGCTTGACTTTACTGCGGTCAATGTCGCGATCTATGATACATAAAGTTTTACTCTTCAGTAAGTTTTTATTGGCGCCGCAGTTTCTCCATTCTTCAAGATCTGCAGTTAGCCCCCATGTAAAGGCCGGAGCACAGGCTCAATGTTGCTAAGAGCTCAGTGATACAGTGATTCCTTTCGATGGAATTTGTGGTGAGGTAATTATTACCAAATACAGCGCTCAAGAAAAGGCCTTGTGTTGCGCCTTCAAATCCTCCCTTAGGGAGTGATAAGATAGCGCCCTGCTGCGTGGCGTGTGGTTTGTAGCCTGGAGTATGTCATCCTGCTCTCTATAGACCTTTTTCCTGTGATGTAACGATCGTGCTGGACCTCTGATGTGTTGTGATGGTAATGAGTGCATAGTGTTGCGATAGTAATCTACTTATTCAAGATAAACTAGTCAAGGATGCAGCGTTCGCACATGCGCTTGCACGTGGTTGAAGCTGCCTGTAGGAATATATACGATCACCGTGGCCAAGGCGGTCCACACATGTGGTGGTATTGTTTACATTTAGTCACGTGGGTTAAAAAGGTCTATACCATGAAGCACGCCCAGTCATTACCCATTAGTACCAGCTTTATCGCTGGATTTTAATTTGCTGTGATTGTTATAAGTGCGCTGGTCTTGTCATTGTAATCAGTAAACGTATAAAAAAAATATAGTGACAGATCACATGTCCTTTTGGGCAACATAAAAAAAATTCTGATTAAAAGATAATTAGCGACAGTGATAAAGAACATAAATAGTACAAAGTGGGAGCAATTACCTGCAAAAGCAGGAAAAGGAAAGACACAACATATTTGCCTTTTCTTGTCTCCAACCAGGGGCTTCAGACCGATACCCGTCGGAAACGGAATTCGTGACAGGCCGACATAAATGAATATTTATGACGTGAATTAGCAAACACAAAACTGGTAAATAGCTAGGCGTAAAGGAATTAGCCAACAGTTCTATGCGCAGTATTTTGTAATGGGATTAGCCAACATTTTGTTGGGCAATAGTTTATAACGTGACGTCGGTAGTTGCAGAAGGGTGTAAAGGAAAACTAAGTTGGGAGTGCTAAATTTGCAAATAGAGGGTCAGAAAACAGTTGACAAAAAATGTAAGGATTTATTCTACCTAGCCTTTTCTGTTACATTGTGGTGTAATTGTACACATGAAATTAACATTTCAAAGGGAAGGCACATATCGGGGGCGTATGAAATTCACGTAGTATCAAAGATTCACCAGGAATCGTGAATTGCTTCATAGAGCAAGGAACAGGACCGATGAAAGGTTTGTTAATAAGTTTCCCAGAGCCAAGGAAATGTTTCAAGTAGCATGCTGTTTTTGTTTTTGTGGCGCGTTCAGCTACACAGGCTATTTGCGCCAACAACTGTATGTTTATTCATAAATTTGATTAATCAGCATCTAATTATGGAGTTAGGAAGAAGGTCCAGTTTTAGATGCAGGAGGAAACCGGGGTACCCGGAGAAAACCTGCGAGAGCGAGTACGGACTGGAAACCAAATGCAGTTAAAGCTTGGGCCAAGTCGGGACTCAAACCCGGGCCTTATTGGTGCAAAGCGAGAAAAAAAAACGCTACGCAAAACCTGGACCCCCTTTCACGCAATAACACCCACGTTTTGATGTGATGAGTCAAGCAAGCCCCGGGCAGTCACAGTATCTCCTTCGCAAACAACTTAATGCGCAGTCGTGCAGAATTAATGCATATGGTCAGCAGAAACTGCATCAGTGCTACCAAAATATACAAGGCACTTTTCCCGGTGAACATAAAAAAACTAAGATCTCTTATCGATATCCCTGCAGGCGAAATGTAATTCTTCATAAACAAACATTTTTCCTGCGGTGACAATAAATTGAAAATGTTTATTTATCCACAAAGAGAACAAAATATAATAGAAACTCAGTGACTTGTGACACAAAGAGAAAACGTCCGTTATATCACCAGTGGGGCATTAACGTATAGACACAAAGTCAACAAAAGTGTTGGAACATCTTGGAATTTTGTTGTTGGATTAAGGTTTTTGTTGTATAATTATTTCCTTGTTTTCCTCCATTCGTAATTCTAACATCCTTTGGACAATTGCAAAAGGCTGTAAGTTCCTTGTTTGATCGTACTTAGGCCTACTTCCACTCTGATAATTTCAACGTGGAACAGCGTAACATTCCGCTGTGTAAAATATGAACGATACTTGTAACCTCTGAAGTATGTATGGGCATTCAAAGTCTCTCCATTGCCAACTCCATTTACTAAAACGATTTGCAAAGTTAAGATGAAACTTTTAAACGGAACTCCCACTTCTCACTGGGATTTTTCCTTTTTCCGAGAAAGCTTTCCAACCGACAAATATCACACATCTCCGTTTAATTGGCACGCAAGCTGTGGATTCCACACGAAAAAAAATCTTCAATTCTGTTTTGGCCCAGTCTTTGTCTTCGGAGCCAGCAGCCAAATTATGCACCTTCTGTAATTCCATATACTGTTGGATTTGAGTCACCCCATAATTGGCATGTCCATAATTGTGATTATATCATCATAATATTATGTTGTTTACGAGTGCCGAGGATGTACCCAATCAGTGGACAATGGGAAACGGAAGGGTTTATCAGTGTGCACCCCAGTCAGCCCCCGTCCACCTGTACCCCCGCCCAAGACGTGTCACCTGCCCAGCCATAGAACAAAGACGATCACACTGCTTTGTATCTTCGTAATTAGGTTTATTCCTATTCCCGTTTCTCCTGTTGTGTCTTGACACCTCTTATTAGATTCTGTGACTTTGTCGACACAGTGTGGTGATTGTATACAGTAGGCATGCCAGTCCGGTATAAATGTCCCCCGGGGCCCTAGCGGACGTGGACTTTAGGGGGTTATTTTCGTGTTGCCTTGTTCCACAAAGTCCTGGATGAATAAAACACAAACTCAGCGCTGTAAATCGTAACTGCTCTACCGTGGCACGGTCACTGAGTGGTATTGTTGGATTTCCAGGTTTCCCTTTGATTTCGTATCAAGGACCACTACTTTAGGTATATTCCTGCCTGGTTCTTTCTGGTTGTGCATCATTTTCTTCTACGTGTGAGTTTGGTAAACCCTTGTAGGCCTAATGTTTGCAATTCGTATCTGTCGATGGTGAAAACGCGTTTTGGGTTTGGCTGTTTTCCACCGTTTTAGATTTGAGTTGGTTATTTTCCCGCACGTGCAGTCGTTGAAATAGGCCCGCGGAACAGACTATGATCACTGATCATCTGGAAATGCCACTATAACTTCCTGGACGCCCGACCTAAAGGTTTTAGAAAGTCCCAGTGCATTATCGCCCCAATGCCGCAACGCTTGAGTAATTTGGAAGTGTCCGCTGAGTCTTGATATTTACCGCAAGCGCACTTTTGAACTTATCATCAGTCGCCGCAATTAATCACAATATAGGCGATGCCCATGTAAACTGACACCGCGACCACTCAACCAGCGTCTTGTACATCACCAGCCGGCATATGCTAACCTCGGTCATACTTCACGGCATGCTGCGCCAGCAAATCCAGCATGAATATCCCACCCAGAGAGGCGGAAGATTACCGTATTATCGGCACCTCAGGGCGACTGTATCCCCCGGGGCTACCAGCCCGCAAGCTGGGTCGCACCCAGTCGTCGGTCGCCTCCCCAACTCCCCTGGCGCATAGAAAAACACATCTCTCCTGTTTTTCGGTAGAATAATACAAGATGTTGTTCTGTTTATATGTGTCTTAATACTTGTGGTTTGTTGCCGGGATATGGATATGACACCTGGGATTCAGCCTTAAGTTAATGGTAGGTATATTAAAGTGAGAGAGAAAGATAGGCCCAATAATGAATGGTTATCTGTTGTGCAGTTGATGACCAACTCAACGAGCCTTTTAGTCATGTTAGTAGCTGAGACAAGAATAGGGCTGGGGTAGTGGTAACTGCCCTGTCTGAACCATTGCCCCTCACCCCTTTGGAAAATTGGGCTTTTTTGAGGGGTGGTGTTGTCACAGAATATATATATACATGGATGTGGTCCCCAAATGTGGACTAAGACCTATCTCAAGGCCGGTTTATACTTGGTGCAAAAGCAAACACAAACTCGAATTTGTGACGTCAGATTGAAATATTCCCGCTACGTATTCAAAATTATGCTTGAAACATTTCAACTCCAGCGAAAGATTGCTCCATATCATTCATGACGTGAAATTCGCTTCCCTTTCACATTCGCGAGTAGTATGAACCGGCATAAAGGTTTTTGGAAGATCCGTTCACTGTTCAGACTCAGCGGCGTAGCGGGGGGGGGACTGACTCCCTGTGGGAACTCTTATTGCCCGTCTCCCTTTCAGATAAGCCTGACTTCGCCACTGCGTGGTCGTATTGCTTCTAGAAGTCATGCACGCTGACTCTACGTCCTGTCGGTCTATTTTGGGAAGTGGGCGTGAAATCAAGGTGACAGGGTAGGTGAGGAAAATCCCAATAACAAATACCCACTTGATAGGGCTCAATTTACGGAGGCTTTGCTGCTTTTAATACAATATTTTCGTGTGCTACACACGAGACTCGTATCAAATTCAAAATGCAAAACAAAAACCTTACAAGCTCTAACCGGAGGAAAATTTGGCCCTGATGCTTGTTGTTTTTTCAACATATGTGATTTTAACCATAATCTCCTGGATATAATCATCATGGTTTGCGGTTGAAGACTGCAGTCACTAATATGCGTATTCGAGTACGGAAACCAGATAGACAGGGAATTGTGAAACATTGAACTTCTCACTTTGCCTTGTGTAGTAATTAGAAACTGTGGCATATAAGGTCACTGGAAATTAATTTTTTAATTTACATCTACATTATCGCCTGCTTTTCACGCACGACCGGAGTTTTACAATATTTTTTCTGGAAGTGTCTGCTGTTCAGCCAATATTTCTCGGACGAATTTGCTTTCAAATCCTGAGTTCCATTGACTTGCACGCAAATACACACTGTACAATGTAGTAAAACGAATGATTTTGTGCGCACAACGTGTGTACCGCATGTCTGATGTTCATAGCGTCTACGCAGTCCATATCAAACCGTCATTTCACACCTTGTTTATTTTGTAAATGCCACGGTTTGCCAAAACTTCGGTGTTCAACATTCAGGGTGTTTAATTTAACAACACGGCGTGGTTGTACAGTGTATGTAACACATTTATTTATTTATACGGTTTTATGCAAATTTTCGTCCTCTTCAACGCTTAGTACTAACATATGTCAGACTTTGGTCCCTCAAGTCACTTTGGATGTGCAGAAAGTGAATGCATAAAATGTACAAATAGAAATTCCATTCCTTATCGTTTTTCTGTTTCGGTCTGTTGTTAATGCACACGTGGCCTATTAATGCTGTTGCCTGTCAACGACAGTACAATACAATACGATAGTATCAAAACCAGCCCAAAAGAATTGCACTAACGCTGTTTCTTGATCCTTGTACATTGAAATTTAAGCCCCTTTAGGTTTATACAATTGCAAAGGAACTTGAATTTTTAAAAAAGATGATTACCGTCCACCGATTTCAAGTATCGCCCGAAAGGTGGAATTGAACCACTCCGACGCTAATCGGCTACAGATTTGAAGTCTGCACCCCACACCAGTGAGGCTCATCCGGGCATTTTATGATAATTGCAATTGTGCTATATATTCAGCCTGTTAACGCCATACATATCAGTCACGGTGGGCAAACGAAAAATGTATAGAAACATGACTTCTCTGCCATGAACAGAACATTTGTAATTGCTGAATAATTATCCTTCAAAAACAGTACTACATAATAGATTTTGCATGTAGCCTTCGACTTTTGTTACACAAGGAAATGTTTTACGTTGTTTTCGGCAGACGCTACTGCGTTTTCATTTTGTGCGTAGTTGTAGTGTAACCTTTGAACTCACCTTATTGATTATGGCTTCACGATGGGAATGCAATGATGTGGTACGTGGACGCGTGGCCGGGTTGTGCACATATTCATAATAAACATGTACACGTACATGTGCATGTACTGTACATGTGCATGTACATGTACATGTATACTTGTGTGAGTATACAAAATAAATGCACATGTACAATGTACATGTACGGTACATGTGTACATATACTGTACATGTATACATGTACATGTGTACAGTGTACATGTATATAAATTATTGTACCATAGAGCAAGAAAACAGATTGATCTGTGATTGTACACACAATCTGTCATTGAAAAAAAAATTGATTACATGTGTTTTTATAATTCCATGATATAGAATTTTGTGTATAAGCTAACCAGCTTCCGATCAACAGACCTCAGGCCAGAATCTTTCAGGCATTGTTCAGGTGGAGAATCCAAATTAATTGAGAATGTGGAGGCTAAATTTCAACCCACCACAGGCCATGGATTCCTTCCTCAGATTATGCAATGTTGTTGAAGGCAGTGCTCCCGCACAGCACTGACTAATCCTCCTGATACAACAGGAAGTAGGCCGCGGGGGAGGGTTGGCATAACTTGAACTTTGCTGGGCATGAATTGAAATGTGTTTGGTGACCTTTGGTTATTGGGGGTAATTAGCCCTTCCCTCGCTTACGACAAAACTGAATTGACTGTACTAGTAAGTTATTTCATGAACGATAATTGGAACATTTGAGTTGAGGGCCAGCGTGCTGCATTGTGTTTCCGCTACAAGTTGAGATTTTTTTCATGTGGAGTTTCATGTGGGAAGACAATTTGAAAGTGAGTTTGGATGCTTTTCCCATCAAATAGTGTTTTGTTATGTGAGAACTCGAGAAGTGATCCCGCGGTATTCCCGCCGTGTCGGTCGGTGTTCGGTGCACTGTCTTGTACAGCGCACTTTGCTTTATTTTTCTACAACCAGTACTCAGTTGCCGACCACGAGCGAAGCGATAGTTTTTGGACTTAACTTTCCTTTAAACAAAGTTACGTATAAATGTTTAAATGGAGAGATAGGAGCAAAACTGGATGAAAGTGCTAGAGGGAAAATTTTCTTCACCTTTTTTCGGGGGTGGGGTTGTCTAGGATTTCAAACCAACAGTGCAATACTTCCAATACAGAGACTGCGGAGCCGATTGGAACGTCGACTAAAATTCAAATCTCATACCCGGTTACCCTAAATTGTACCCCCGTCACATATAGCATGCTTGGCGATAAGATAATTACACCCGTATCAATTAAATGGTTTCATTTACAGAACAAAACAGCAATGCGCTACAGCCTCCAGTTGGTTCGAACCACTTAGCTTTGGTTAAGGAAAATGATTCGCGGCAACTCTGTTTGCACTATGGTTTCACAAGCAGAAGACAACATTCTTAGTGCATCCGTTCCCAAGGACGCATGGACAGTACGTGCAGATTTTTTTCTTGTAAATAGCTCACATGACCACAAACAAATTCATTTTAAACGGTGAAAGGGATGATTTGTTTGGCGGGAATGGCAAGTTGATATGATTCCTGGATTAAAAAAAAACAATGCGGACTTGTTTTGTTTGAAGGTATGTTTGAGTAATTTGTTCAGTTGAATATCCTAATGGCAGTGGCGTAGCTAGGATTTTACAAATGGGGGGGGGCAGCATCTTTATGGGGGGCACCAGCTTTCAGTGGTGTGTTTTTTTGGGGGAAATTTTCGTTAGCCTTGTTCGGTATCCATTCATCCTTTTTCTAGTGGGGGGGGCATCTGGGGGCACCGGGAATTTTTTTGGGGGGGGCGTACCCCCAGCCCCCCCCCCTGTGACTACGCCACTGCCTCATGGAAGGATGACATGGAACTCTCCTAGCCTTCGTTCCCCCTGAAAAAAACATCAACAGGATTTTGTTTCCTTTTGAAAAGTTTGACTTACCTGTACCATCGGAAACAGACACCACATGAAAACTTGTGGAAGTTCACTTCCTTGCTCGAGATAGCGTCTTCCCCCCTTTTTCGGGAGGTAAAAACCACATAATTATCAGAAATCCACAGGTGATGTCCCATGGAGCAAGGAAACAGACACCACACGAAAACTTCTGGAAGTTCACTTTCTCGTTCGAGATAGCGTCTTCCTCCCTTTTTTTCTGGGGGTAAAAACCACATCCACAGGTGTTATTTTGGGCTTTTTACTCCAATTTGGCAAAGTTCAAGCATGAGGTACTTTACGACGAGACACCCATCCCCGGCCTTGGCCAGGGGTTATCAGGTCAGGGGAGAGAAGCGGCATAGCCAAGGTCGGCCCGGAAAGTCATTCTTTGATCAAGTTTCCCTCGCAAGCTATACCTGATTTTTTTTAATGGATTTGCCTTCTGTGACATTGTGATATCCACCACTCATACTCTGCTTCAGAGACCTTATAGGCTGTGACTAACACAAATTTCGGGTGCTGTTTATTAAAGTGTCCAAGAAGACTCCACACTAATATAGAAATGACCAGTCAATAAATTAATGTGCGCATGGTTTATTCAGTGTAACTAGTCAATGAAAAACTTTTTACAGCATAAACATGTATACATGTATGTACATGGCCGGAAAAATGTTAAAGTTTCTCAAAGAAGCTGATTTGCACAGCGAGAAGGAAAAAAGTAAAGGACACTATCTCTGCACTAACAGAACGACGTCACAGTGTTTTGATGCGAAATAAGTTTACCGCACACGAAACTGAATGGTTGTTTTTATTTACTGACCACAACATTTGAGGACAAATGGTGTGATGAACATCCAGCCACAGTCGCTAAATCCATCACAGTCCATTTGTCCTTGTTATACGGGGAATAGATCGTGTATCGTGGACTTAATTGCGTATGGTGTCCTGCATATTAAACATATCTGTTACTAGGGTCGTTCGGGTTCATTTGCTCTCACGAGCTCAGATGTCCTTATCTAGTGGACGTCATTTTCTCGGATACAGTCGATGGTTGATCATTGTGATGCATCTGTTATTATCTATTACTTAATACTTATCCAAGCGATTTCTCATTTGCCGGTCGGTTTGGGCGGGCCACCTGAGCACGTCGGCACGCTATGCACTAACTTGACACCATATTTTCATGTGCCTATAATAAATTATGTTCAGCTCCAGCGACGTAAAAGGAACCTGACTCACTGTGAGAAACTGAATCCGCTTTGGTGTTGATGAACTTGAGGCATAGTTTACATCTACCTGGGGGGGTGTATCAACGATTTTATCGACATTTCGCAAGTGGAAGGTGTTGTTGACCATTACCCAAGACGGGTCAAAAAGACCGTTGTTCAAACATTGTCACGATGTGTATGTTTAATGTTAGCGTCAAAAGGGGCACCATCAAAATAAATAAGTGTGCAGGTTGAACAGTTTCTTTTAAACTCTGTCACAAAGGTTAGAAGTAATAACGACACAATCTCAAATTGGTTGTAAATGCGATCAATCTGATTTGGGGTGCTTTGGTCTTTTGTTCGGGCCTATATATCCATGATTCTGTTGCGCAAAACGTTCCGTGAGGCTGAAACAGGTATCTTGGGGATAAGCCTATTGAAACATTTAGCTTAGTCCCGGTTAGGACTCCTTGAAATATGCAACTCGCACGTGTGAACGAACGAACTCAAACAAAAACAGCTGTGAAATGCATGTATGGTTCTTGCTTTGTTTGGCTTCAAAATTTTCGTCGTAAAAATATCCTTGGTTATCAGCTTTTAGTCCACCGCATACTGCCGGTATTCCTTGCATGAGTGGTAATGGTGCTTGCAATAGCGATGAGATAGACTGGGTGTGTTTGTTCAAGATAGGCACGCGTCAATCAAGTCAGTGCGCCAGCTGGGGATACACTGGTATACCTGTCGAGCGTCGTCAGAACGGAGGAAGACAAAACATTGCGAAATGATTGAGCGCACGATAACAATAAAGGGGATTGTGGATGCGTTCATGCTTAGTCAACACGCCCCTTGGCACTTCCGATGATAAGGCGATTTGATTTCCCTGAATCGTTAACCACAAGGCACTTACCCCATAATATACAAAAAAGGAAATCTTAACCAACACAGAGAGTGACAAACAAAATGTGGCAAGATGTACAGCAATTGGCAAGAGTGATTTTGCACAAAGATGCTTAAAAATTAGTGACGTCTAAAACAAAAGTTATGCAGTGAAATTACTGCATGAAAGTCTCAGTTTCTAAGAACACGTTTGGAGTCAAATTGTCATGTACAGGTTGTGCTCCGTATTGGATCGAAACCAGAGGATTATTTGTTTGCACAAGGATAGTGTTCATTTAAAAACGCACAAAAGTCAGGGTTTTGGTATTAATAAAAAGCAATGACAAATGATTACTAAACTCTATTAAGATTAAGAAGTAAAGCGTTTAGTGTTAGTAATAAGAAGAATCCTCAGGCGAAAGCTGTTTTAGGTACGCCTTGCGTAAACAGTTTTTCTCGCTCTTGAACATTTGTTGACGACAGCTTGTCTTTTGGAGGAAAGTATTACTTTCGATTGTTCCAGCCACTCCAGTGTTTTGGGGCTAATAAAGATGAACTTATAAGTTTGTTGCCGACGCATCATGTAGCTGGCTATTTCTCTGTTTGCGTAGCTGCTGTTGCTGTTCGTGTTTTGAGACTCGAACTGGATGCCACTGATTTCATTTCTAGTCATCGAGGCTTCCATCGATTTTGAGATGATTTCTTTAGGCAGCTAGATGGCTCTGGAATAGCCGACAGTCTGCAACGAACTATCGCCCCGATGACCTGCTTGAAGTATGGGTGCTTGGTGGCATAGATGGCTGGGTTGATGCAACTGTTGGCCAGGATGATCGCCCCGGCCCACGGGATGAACGGCTCGCTCCGCGGGATGACCAGAGCTGCGCAGTACGGTGTGATGCAGAGGATGAAGGCGCACACCACGTAGAAGAGGTTCTTGGTAATTTCCACCTGTCTCCGGCTGATGTTCTGACGGTGGCTGCTCTCCCGCCGCACCGGCTGGGTGAACTGGGACTGGGTGGAGGAGGAGTCGGCCTGCTCGGTGATGTTCCTGGCGTGGTTGCGGACGTGGCGGAAGACGGCCACGTAGCACACCACGATGGTGACCATGGGGACGGGGTAGATGAGTAGGGCTTGCGTCAGGCTGTAGTAATCGGACAAGGGATGGGAGGTCTTGTGGGTACAGGTGCCGTACTTGTCGTCATACCCCAACTCCCCAAGTCCAAAGAGGAGTGGAATGACGGCAATGAAGAGCGAGATTCCCCAGGTCAGGACCACCATCAGCACGAGCTTCCAGCGACTGTAATACGCCTTGTACTTGTGCATGGGTCTGGTAATAATGACAAACCGGTTGATGGCGATGGCTGCAAGAGTGTAGACGCTGCAGCTCACGCAGGTGAAGATCACCACGGCAGCGATAGCACAGACTGCCCCGTCAATGGGCCAACCGTCTGGGCTGAGCAACGCCACGACGTTCCAGGGTAAGACCAGGCAAGTGAATAGGTCGGCCAGGCTCAGGTTGACCACGAACACATTGGTGGCCGTGCGTAGCTTCCGTGACAAGATCACGGCGACTATGACCAAACTGTTGCCCGCCGTGCCCAAGACTGAGATAAGAGCGAAGAGGCAAGACACAACTATTCTTTGGCGCATGTCATCAAATCTGAAGAGCTCGGTCATGGTCTCTGTGGTCCCACTCACAGGAATAGTATCGTTGCTATCCATGACTGGCAGTCTCTCAAAAACGACAGTGGTGGGACCTCAAAGAAATACCAATCCGTCTAGTGATTCCGAATCGTGAAGACGTCCACGCATTTGTTCAAGTCACTGACCTGCTTTCTGATTCAAGCTGGCAAAACAATTCTTGTCGCAGTGAACCCGCGTCTCTCCATGTTGTGCCGATAAAAGACGCACAGCGTCCGCGGATCCTGATTTCGACCGACTGAGCGAGCGTCCTTGTGCTTTAATTACTTGCCGTGGTATATATAGCTGAGCTCAACCTGCGTTCTCTACTCGGCAGGGGGAAAATTTCCAATTTGTCTACCTGGCTTGTGGCCGTCGTGACGCTGATTGATAACGTGGATAGCCGAAGATGTCACACAGCACCTCCAATACCGCCAGTCCTCTGAACACCGACTGTCCATCAACGGCACTCAGTCTAAAAGTTTTACGAGAAAGCCCAACTGCGCATGTTCATTGACAACCAGCGCAGATCTATCGTGTGCATGCCCGTATGGCGCATGACCCTGGGACGTGCAGAGAAAGGCGCTGAATGAACACAAACAACAATTCCAGATGTAGAGTAGATGAGTGGCCTCTTCCGCTCAGATGATTAAACAGTACAAGATCACAATTTTTAAGAACGCTCTCTGCAAGCGGTGGCTTGTCCGTCTGTCGCGCAGCTACAGTAATCATAACCACAAGTGTCTGTGACGTAAACATTAATATGTGCTAATGGGAGCGGCATGGCGTAGGCACTGTAACGAGCAAAGACAACCACATACATGTGTTGACTTACAGTCGAATAGCAGTCATTTGTACAGCGTTGCTGTCGCGGTGCACTGCATGGTGCAAATTGTTAATTTGATCTGATATTAACCGGACGCGCCTGCCACGTGGGCTCCTTCGCCAATTATTGTGGTCCGCCATGGGGCCACTGACTACGCCTTCCCCCGTTTTATTGTAACTTCGCGTGTAGCAAAATTATCAAAAGGAAAATGGCTCGTGAAAATTATAATCAAAGGGTGTACTGTCCCAATTAAAGAAAAATTCTCCGCCTGGCCGAGGCGCTTAAAAAGTACCCCTATAAATTCTTTTGAAAAGAGGGGTCTGCGTGGGCCAAGAGATTGTGGGATTGAGTAAATATGGCCCAGGATCATCTCTGCAGACTCAGGGGCGCCCATCTGGGGGCAAAGCAGACAAAAATGTGATAGAAAATTTGTCAGAAGAGCCTGCATGATAAAGGTGGGTGAGGGATGTCATTGACAAATGACTGCTGAGACTTGGGACCGTTCAGTGTTTGGGGGGGGGTGAGTTTGTTTTGGGTGGATAATTAAAAATTCATTCGTTAACATACTAAAACTTGAAACTCAAATGAAATCTGAAGGACCAAAACACTCATTGTTTTTTTGTTTTAGAGGCCTCAGGGACTTCAGTTGCCTTCCGAGTTCAATGGGGCTTCAAACTTTGTTGATTTTACACTGTTTTCAATGGAACTTGAATTAGTTCAGTGCACCCCAAAGATCATGCAAGGATCCACGTTATTGTATTAAACCTCTTCGATCATACAGCCGTCGTATAGCAACCGGTCGCCTTAAGCGCGCGCGCCTCAGCACGGCTTGTGAACCTTGTCAGGCACTTTTCCTGCAGAAAATGAGTCTACACTAAGTCTTTTTTCAGGGCAAGGTTAGCACGGCAGTGAAATATAAAACCCTCCTCCTACATAAACCCACTGAAATTAAATTAATCTGATTACAATTGTAGATGAATCCTGTCTGTGTCGATTACAATCATTAAATGGCATTGTTCATGTTTATTGTTCGTGTTTATGTTCACTTCAAAAACCGTCGTTTGTAATTTTTTGGCCCACGTGTCTGTGACTGAAATGCGAAGCCTGATCAACTATTATGACCCGGCTAGCTGAACTAAATGCATTTTAGGGTGGAAATAGGGGCGGGGACACTGAAGGTGCATCGAATGGGCTTGGTGATAGTTTCAATAGTACAGGAGACACATTTACTAAAGAGTACGTTTACGTAAAAAGTGCAAGCGACAGCCTGGGAAGGAAACACAGTTGTTTACTTCGTTAATTCCTGCCACCCTGGGCTCAGTAGGCTGAACCTGCTGCAGCTTTCAGTGTTTCCCCCGTTGTTGACATGACCATGGGTGCCGACATTTGGTGAAGTAATCATAATGTCAGTCGCTCCAAGGATTATATATCACGCAAGGCCAACGGAGACAGGAAAAAGCACAAGCTGCGCCAAAGAGTCAATGATGATAGCTAGAAAATCATAAGTGTTTCCGTTCGCGTGGTTAAAAAAACAAAAATGAATCCTCCTTCCTTGCTGGCGCACTGATGTCTTTTTGATTGCACACGGGGCAGAATTGTCAACAGTTCCCAGGTTGCCCACATAGGGCAGTAGTTGTGTGGGTACTGTAAGAAAATGTGTCCCCTTTATATTGGACTACACCACGGAGCTATACAGGCCATGAACGAAGTGGTTGAATTTACAGAAGAGAGACCTGCCTAGCAAAGTGTCTTAACGCGTCGCTAGTGAGAGCGCTCCTTCTTCGTTCTTCCTTTTGTTTAGTCTTTGAAATAAGTGCTCCCTGTTTAATAACCCGTTGTTGACCTTACAAGTAGCTGTTTTAGCGCCACCAGCGTTTTCGAATCTGAGTTTAGACCCGTTTTCTCCGTATTAACCTCAATACAGTAGCCCATCGATTAAACTGGCTCGACGGCACAGTATTTACATTTGACACAGAGGGCGCACTTGCAAAAAATAGGGGTGCACTGAACCAATTCAAGCTCCATTGAAAATAGTGTAAAATCAACCAAGTTTGGACCCCCATGGCAGGTAACTGAAGTCTCTGAGGCCTCTCAAACGAAAACAATGTGTTGTTTGGTTCTTCAGATTTCATTTGTTTTTTTAATTTTTAGTAGGTTAACCAATATTTTTTTTGATTATCCGCCAAACACAAACTCACCCCTCCAAAAGTGAATGCTCCCAATCTTCTCAGCGGCCATTTTTCAAATGACATTCCTCACCTTCCTCGGGCTCTTCTGACAAATTTTCTATCACATTTTTGTCTGCTTTGCCACCAGATGGGTGCCCCTGAATCTACAGAGATGATCCCGGGCCATACTGACACAATCCCACCATTTCGTGGCCCAAACAGACCCCTCTTCTCGAAAGAATCTGTGGGGGTGCTTTTTGTGCACCTCCGCCTGGCGGAGAAATTTCCTTGAATTGGGACACTGCACTTGTACGAACAGCCGGCTGTTGCAGGGCAAATATCGCCAATTTAAAGTTTGCAGCTAAAATGGATCGAAGACTAGGAATAGGTTCGGTTAGTTTGTTGTTGGTTATTCGAGGCTACGGCTTTTACAGAAATAAATGAATAAATGTAACGAAATAAGGTCCCAGCAAATGCTCCATTACGTTCCCACCGATTTAAACTGAAACAACAGGAGGAAAATTTAACTTCAGTCCCCTGTTGAGTCGATTTTCTCTGAGTTTTCCTTTTGGGGGTCATAATTATCCTAAATTGGCCGAAGGTGCGTAATTCGGGTTTACAAGGTAGCAATTTGGGTGGATTTTGGGAGAGGGCGCTATTCCTCCAAGAAAGACTCGACTCGGTGAACACCTAAGAATGGTTGTAATGTTGCAGAGAGATCATTTAGTGTGTTTCCAAAACTTTCCAGGAAATACTTTTTCTAGTATTGGAACCTTTTTTATATTCGTCGTCTCTTCAGTCGTCGGTATATATTTATGTCGGTTCGTTTGCAGAGGTGAGAATTCCGCTTTTAGCTGATTTCACCTTTTTTTTTTAGACGTTGACCCTGAATTTCAGCTTTTCTTGTACACTTGGCCTGTACAAAAGTATGGGAACTTTTTACTTTCAGCTTTTTGTCAGCTGTTTTCAGTGATGCTGTTGTTCAGCGATGCAACGCTTTCTTTTCTTGCTTAATGTTTGGGATTCAATACATTATTAGATTATTTTTTATATCTTTGGTGTCGTTCCTTTTACTGGAAGCCCAGTGGTAAGAGCCGACCTTTGTCTACGAATCTTCAAGAATGACTTGAAACCAGACCATTTCATTGTGGCGATTATTTCAGTTTGGTCTCTCTCAGTTTGTCTATGGAACTGTCGGTACTGCTTTCTGAGATCGACAAGCCCTGCTCCCCAGTTGTTTTGAAACCTATCAACTTCAGCTCCGCCAATACATTCCAGCTTGCATGGTCTGACTACTCTATGATCGCCTTATGATTTCTAGTTCTGATGGCAAAGCTGTTTGTCAAATTAAATCAGAGGGTGCACTGCTTTAAGGTGTGTCAAATTCAGTGTTGGAAAGCTACGGAGAGTAGACCCAATGCACAAATTTGGTTGCTTGCTGAAGACAACATGGAGCCATCTGCTTGTTACAGTCTACTCAAATTGTTACCTATCTTTATATAGAACAATTAAATACAGTAAAGTTGTGCACTTAATAAATAAAAACTAATCAGGTGCACGAAGGCGCATAAATTATACATTTCATAGTCTACCGCACGAATATTGCTTTTCTACACATTTCTGCGTACCCGCACAACCTCAAACTCCGTCAATATTTTCTACTTTGATAGAAAATACTTCACAGGAATGATTCATATGAGCTCATTTTATTTGCTCGTTGAACGGCAATGAAATTGATTGCATTCCAAACACAATTCTTCATGTTCCTGGAAGGGCGTAAAGCCTGGTTTCCATATGGTCGTTTGTATTCGTAGACGGTCCGAAAAGACGTCAAGACGCAGACAGTCACGGAAGAGACGCCGCGCGACGTCATTCCACCCCCCAAAATTAAACAAAATAGCGCCCGAAACTCGGAACATTTTTGCCCCAAATGCCTTTTTTTTAGGTGGCGATGTTTCCTCCTGGAGTCAAACTGATACTCCAATTTAATATAATTTGTTAATGGTCACCAGCCAATTTGTTGACGATTTGGGCTGCATAATTATGCTAGAAATAAGGAGAAAATTGACAAAATGAGTGGTACTAAGAGAGATAAACATCGTTATACGCCCATCATGTCAGCGTGTGTGTTTGTGCATAGGCCTTCTTGGCGACTCGATACAGACAATCTGGGAAGTTGAACCGGGCTCAATTTTGCCGATCCGTGTGGGGCTGGTTTGCGTCATCGGCAGTGCTTCCGTTTGACATGTTTCCATATGTTTGACATGTTTCCATATCTCTGCGTTTCTTACGTTGATATGGAAACCAGGCTTAAGCGCAGACGACCTTTTGCTTGGAAGCATGATCACTGCAAAAAAAATTTTTCTAGGCAAAAAAAGTATGTATGCAACTTTTTTATTTTAATGAAATATACAAATTTCTTTGCAAAAAGTAAAATAAAATCCCCCAGTCATTCAAGAAGCTTTTTAAAGGTTGGTTTTTGTACAGCCTGTATTGATTTTGTGGTAAATTTCATCTGTTTTTACTAAATAAAGAGAGGTGTTTCTTACACCCTTTAGCTAGGAATAGCTGTTTGTTTGTTGGTGTGTTGGGGTGTTTGTTGGGTTGTTAGTTTGTGTGTTTGTGTTTGGTGGTGGCGGTCTGAAGTTTTTCTTTTTCGATTCAGTGTTTGTATTAGTATATAGCAGTAAGCCAGTAAGAAGCCCTTTCTCAGGAAGGTTTTTGGTGAGAAAATTCTGGGTTCACAATTCAAACAGAAAAAACTACGTACGGAACCACGCTCTCCGTGAATGACATCATAGAAACAACGCCCTCACTTGCTCAGGCAACCTTGGACAGTTTGAAATGCAAAAAAAGTGCACCTTTCATTTAACCTGTTAAAGGAGTGTCAAATAATTTCCATACCCTGGCAGAGAGTATAAGAGGGTATAAAGTTGCAGAAAAGTGTGTCTATAGAAAAATCCATTGCTGCTGCCTTTTAACACTTTCAACGATTTTGTCACATTGGTTCAGTTTTACGGGCAAAACCTCATTTTCGCAGTTACAAATTGCCGTAGAATGCCCGTCGCCGCTGGTGTGCTCTGCAGTGGGTCTCTGACTTGTTTCATGAACACTATGCATATTATGAGTTCAGGTTATGCTTGGAACAGCCTGTTGTGTCAGCCACATTAAGAATGGTGATATCAAATAGTGCACATTGGCTTTTGGATACTATTATTTAGGCAAACAGATGGCGTGAACACCCCCATCAAGCGTCGCAATAACACCAACATGACTTATAGTATTTATGACGGAAACGCTGTACAATTTCCCCTCGCAGTCTTTCAGCTTGATTTTTTCTCCTTTTTTTGGAAACTCTGTTTAGTCATTTACCTATACTTTGACGTGCATACGGAAACCCTTTAGACGCACGACAAACCTCGTCGTTCCTACTGCAGTTGCATTCAGGTTAAGATCGAAGTGTATTCATGGCATATACTTGGGTAGTGTTTCGCTTCGAGGATCAAATTCCTACTGATTTGGCTTTCCCCACTGATGACCATATTTCTTCTTTAAAAAAGTTTAATATATCCAAATGTGCATGCAGAAGTCAACGACTTCTACGCAGAGGAAAAACACATAGGCCTTTATGGATATAATTATGAAGCATATAAGTCAAGCAGAGATATATAAAACCAGGCTTGCGTTCTTTTCATTTTCTTGCAATCAAAACTAAGGTAGATATACAGTACATGGGTCGCTAATACGTCTCGGCACAAAAGCAAGTTAAAGCAAGTTGCATATCTAAAACATGTCGACATTTTTTCTAGCAACAGCAGTTACTCAAGGTTAACTTGACAAATACAATGTAAGGAACTTTCTTAGTAGTTTTAATAAAACATATATCCATTAACCCTAACAGAGCCGGGTTATTTTGGCCCATGTCACGGCCGGGGGGGGGCGGACTCTGCCCTCCCAAGAACTCGGCCGTGCCTGGCTCGATTTTTTTGCTTGTACAGAAACTCCTTATCATTACAAATGTGAAGTTATAAATCAGTCAAATACACGGGTTTGTTGTCACAGTCATTTTAAGTTCAGGCCAGCACACGTGCGTGGAGCACCGCCACGAAAAAAGTACATGTATATATTTTTGGCCGACCCGTCCCAGAAAAACGCGTGCTGCGTAAGAAATGTACCTTCACTTTTTTGTGCGAAATTGGTGTCAAAATGACCACAATTAAAGAGTTACTTTAAAACTCCTGAAGGCTCAAATCCTGAAAAAAAGTACCGCGGCGATATCGAAAAATCAACTGTCGAGGGAATCCTCCCGGCTCTTTTAGGGTTAAACCTGTTTGGAGTACAAAGTTAAGAGGCTGTTTGCTTTGAAAATCTTTAATTTCAAGGTATCCCGTTAGCTACTTGTTTGAAAACAACAACGAAGTAAAACAATAGAAATAAGCTGAAAATTTAAAGGGCCTGACGTTACTCACCTAACTGAAACTTTCTCAGTGGCCTTGCATACTTCAGACTACCTCTGTTCTTAAAAACAAAACACTGTGTTATCATTGTGTAACTTTTGGTAATTAACACGGAAACATGAGACGGTCGGGAACGATTTCTGGAGTTTAAGCAATCTGTAAGTACAGGTGGCAATCTTAGTCCAGGAAACTGGTTTTTGTTGATGAAAATGAGTTCATTATGATTAGTTTTGGACTTTTCCATATTAGGTTTACTGTGAAAATTTCCAGACTTGTATCTGGCCCAAAACTCGACTGTTGCAGACATGAGACAGACTTGAGACTAGCTGGCATTTGGGATTAAGCGAACTCGACTGGGCAGTCACGCTACTGGTATCAATCACCTGTCTGTACAGTGGTACATTTGAAGCCACCCTGAATGGACGCCGACGGACCACGCGGATTTAGCTCTCTCGGGGTGTGTCAGTCGCAATTAGAACGCTTGTCCCACTTTGTTCCTCGATTCACTTGTTACACATACAGCAAAGTTGGCGAAACACTCTGGCAAAATACCGCCTGTACTTCATATTTAAGAGAGCGTACAGGATTGGGTTTATGGTGCTATTGCACCACAGCAAGTTATCGGTCACTTCTTGCACGTAGTAGTTAATGCAGTCGCCGCAGAAGGCCAACATGGTGTTCTTGATGTAAAACGGTAGCCAGCAGAGAATGTACGCCCCGACCAAGAGGCTGAGAGTTACAGCCGCCTTGCGGTGCTTCTGGAACTCCCTGTAACGGTGGAAGGTTGCCCGTCGTGTCGATTGGGCGTAGCTGTTCGCTAGGGGGCTCTGGTGCGAAGTGGGTTCATTCGACGGCTCAGGTGACGAGCAGGCGGTGCTGGCCACTGCGGTGTGGGCCGTTTCTGCACCAGTATTCGTCCCGCTGTCGTCACGAATGAGCAACGTCAGGGATGTCAGCGAGACTCTGCCCGGGATAGCTTCTGTAATGTACAACAGGCCGCTCGCTCTGTCACCACGTGCTGTCTTGAAAGACGGGGCAGCCACACCGCTTGAAACAGTGGGGACAGGATCTCCAAAAGTAAAGACCAGTCCCTTGGCCCGCTTCCTGACAAGAAGGTACAACCTGGTGTTGAGGTACACCAGGACAATCAACGGAATGATGAACTCTATGGCAATAAGAAACAGATTCAGGTACACGTTTTCACGGGACTGTAAGTCGCATTCAAAGCTGTAGTCGATAATGTTCTCTCCCGTGACGGGAGACCACAAGACGACAACCGCCGGGAAGAACACCAAGCAGAATGCCCAGAAGCTGCAAATGGTCAGCGTCGCCCGACGCCGCGTCTGCACAACAGCGTACCGGAGCTTCAAAGTGACCAGCCGGTAGCGATCCAGACTGATTGAGATGATGGACAACACGGACGCGAAGGCCATGGCGTAGTCGAGGCTGAGCCACAGCAGACACGGCACCATGCCCAATACCCAGTCGTCTGTCAGCAGCCAGACGAAGTTGAAACCCATGATCAGCCCCACCAGGAAGTCGGCCACGGACAGGCTGAAGATGAAATAGTTGGACACCCGGCAGCGGATGGCCGGCTCCCGCACGAAGGCCGTGATGACGATGAAGTTGCCCAAGATGGTCACCACCACGATGGGCCCGTAGATGAAGCAGACCACGAGGGTGTGTGCGAGGTGTGAGCCTTCATCTGACGACTCACAGTCGTCGTCACCACCGATAGAGGAGCTGCTGTCGTTACTAATGCATACACCCCCTCTATCCGATTCATTCATGATTGCCCAACTCTCCTGTTTGTGCCACATCAAAAACATTAAAAATCTGACATCAGCTCCAATACGTCGGTATACCAGTGACACTGAGTTGGTTCTAAAGAGCGTTGGCAATGCAAGTAGAGACACCGTCCTTGCAAATCTACATGAGGAGACTCCGTCCGTTTGTGGTGTGACATGAACACCATTTTGAACCAGAGTTCTGTTTCGATGCCGCCGTAGCTTTGATCGAGGCTGATGCACTGTCGAAGCGGGGATGGAGAGTATGTGGCATACACGTATAGCGCAGCTCCTTCCACGTTAACATGTACGCAGTGACGGCACCCGCCATCTGGCCACTCATTGCGCAGTCGCCACCAGCACGTTTGACCATGGTCCTCGTGTCACGTTGTCTGGTTCAATGCGCATGCAAGTACTACCACTGCCTCTCTTTAAAGGGGACATTCCTGTAAGTTCCGCCATACATCTCGCTTTCAATCTCATGGGAAATGTCGTTCAGTCGTAGGGTTTGTTACAAAACTCTGAAATATCTATGTAATTTGCTCGATCTTAATGCGCGATCGTTTAGGAGAGCATCATCGTCACTATTCACTATTGCAACCGCCAACATTGTTGTCACTTTCATGGTAACGCCACCATCGTTACCATGACTACAATCATTGACACCGTCGCCGCCATTTAATAGGCATCTGAATTAGGTAACCGTTTCAGCTTCATTGGCGCAAAAGAAGGTGAAAAAAGAGAATGGTTAAACTGGCTTGCGTAGTGTGGGTTCTAACATTGAGGATGGCCGTGGTTTTAATCGCATATAGCACAAAGTGTAATATTCTCTCTTTCTTCAAGTCTGTCTTCCGCTGGAAAAATATCAGTTTTGAAAGGCTATTTAATTTGTTGCAAAGCCTTGACCTTTGTTTCTTCAAGGGGCAAACTCCTTAAATGCACCATCATTACCCAACACGTCCCCCTTCATCAGCACCTTTTCCCATGATGTTCGTCCTCATCACGTTTCGCACCACTGCGTCACCGCCTCCGCTTGTATCACTAGGACTCTGCCACAGTAATCTCATCGAGGAAGGGTACAATTCCATCTCTATCAAGGCGCGCAGGTCCCAGTGCGTAGCCCCGTCAACATCTCCTTGGATATCAAATTCTGAAGGTGACATGCGCGTTTTGACATTTCACTTTAGGGCCAGTGATCAGTTTAGCAAGTGGTAGAAACTCACTTTTATTCCTTGTTTGTACTTGGGCATAATCTCTGCATCGCTAAAAGCCAATAATATGGAAAAAACCACCATCAAGAGTGTCCTCTTCTTAATCACATGAGTTGTGAATACCTCTAGTTGAAACTTTATGTCTAAGATGGACAATACTAGGCAATTATTCGAATAGTTGGATATTTGATCGATTACTGAGTATTTGAATAACTATTTTCAAAATCGAATACTCGGAAGTGACAAGTCAATGAAATAAGGGGAAAAACTATCATTTGGTTGTAAAATCACATGTCAAGATGTTACGGGTAAATTTGAAAGTAATTGCTTAAATTATACATTTCATAGTCTACCGCACGAATATTGCTTTTCTACACATTTCTGCGTACCCGCACAACCTCAAACTCCGTCAATATTTTCTACTTTGATAGAAAATACTTCACAGAAATGATTCATATGAGCTCATTTTATTTGCTCGTTGAACGGCAATGAAATTGATTGCATTCCAAACACAATTCGTCATGTGCCTGGAAGGGCGTAAAGCCTGGTTTCCATATGGTCGTTTGTATTCGTAGACGGTCCGAAAAGACGTCAAGACGCAGACAGTCACGGAAGAGACGCCGCGCGACGTCATTCCACCCCCCAAAATTAAACAAAATAGCGCCCGAAACTTGGAACATTTTTGCCCCAAATGCCTTTTTTTTAGGTGGCGATGTTTCCTCCTGGAGTCAAACTGATACTCCAATTTAATATAATTTGTTAATGGTCACCAGCCATTTTGTTGACGATTTGGGCTGCATAATTATGCTAGAAATAAGGAGAAAATTGACAAAATGAGTGGTACTAAGAGAGATAAACATCGTTATACGCCCATCATGTCAGCGTGTGTGTTTGTGCATAGGCCTTCTTGGCGACTCGATACAGACAATCTGGGAAGTTAAACCGGGCTCAACTTTGCCGATCCGTGTGGGGCTGGTTTGCGTCATCGGCAGTGCTTCCGTTTGACATGTTTCCATATGTTTGACATGTTTCCATATCTCTGCGTTTCTTACGTTGATATGGAAACCAGGCTTAAGCGCAGACGACCTTTTGCTTGGAAGCATGATCACTGCAAAAAAATTGTTTTCTTTGAAAAAAAAAAGTGTGTATGCAACTATTTTATTTTATTTTATTTTGCAAAAAGTAAAAATAAAATCCCCCAGTCGTTTAAGAAGCTTTTTAAAGGTTGGTTTTTGTACAGCCTGTATTGATTTTGTGGTAAATTTCGTCTGTTTTTACTAAATAAAGAGAGGTGTTTCTTACACCCTTTAGCTAGGAATAGCTGTTTGTTTGTTGGTGTGTTGGGGGTGTTTGTTGGGTTGTTAGTTTGTGTGTTTGTGTTTGGTGGTGGCGGTCTGAAGTTTTTCTTTTTCGATTCAGTGTTTGTATTAGTATATAGCAGTAAGCCAGTAAGAAGCCCTTTCTCAGAAAGGTTTTTGGTGAGAAAATTCTGGGTTCACAATTCAAACAGAAAAAACTACGTACGGAACCACGCTCTCCGTGAATGACATCATAGAAACAACGCCCTCACTTGCTCAGGCAACCTTGGACAGTTTGAAATGCAAAAAAAAGTGCACCTTTCATTTAACCTGTTAAAGGAGTGTCAAATAATTTCCATACCCTGGCAGAGAGTATAAGTGGGTATAAAGTTGCAGAAAAGTGTGTCTATAGAAAAATCCATTGCTGCTGCCTTTTAACACTTTCAACGATTTTGTCACATTGGTTCAGTTTTACGGGCAAAACCTCATTTTTGCAGTTACAAATTGCCGTAGAATGCCCGTCGCCGCTGGTGTGCTCTGCAGTGGGTCTCTGACTTGTTTCATGAACACTATGCATATTATGAGTTCAGGTTATGCTTGGAACAGCCTGTTGTGTCAGCCACATTAAGAATGGTGATATCAAATAGTGCACATTGGCTTTTGGATACTATTATTTAGGCAAACAGATGGCGTTAACACTCCCATCAAGCGTCGCAATAACACCAACATGACTTATAGTATTTATGACGGAAACACTGTACAATTTCCCCTCGCAGTCTTTCAGCTTGATGTTTTTCTCCTTTTTTTGGAAACTCTGTTTAGTCATTTACCTATACTTTGACGTGCATACGGAAACCCTTTAGACGCACGACAAACCTCGTCGTTCCTACT